>NC_089814.1:2855713-2933213 GCF_029633855.1 Hoplias malabaricus
ACACACTCTATCAGATTAGAAGGACAACACCACCGTATTCACCAGAATTCTGGACAGTCTGCCTGGACGGCTACGACAACCGCCTGAGGCCGGGACTCGGAGGTTCGTTCTGTTTTCAATTTGCAAAATTTAGGGGCCAACTTTCTTAATTAAAAAATAATAATTAACATATTTTTCCCTTTTTATACTAAATTTGATTTATTTAATTTATCATTCATTCATTCATTCATTCATTCATTCAATCATTGTCTGTAACCCTTATCCAATTCAGGACAGCGGTGGGTCTGGAGTCTACCCAGAATCACTGAGCACAAGGGCAGGACACACCCTGGAGGGGGGGCGCCAGTCCTTCACAGGGCGACACACACTCACACATTCACTCACACACTCACACCTACGGACACTTTTGAGTTTCCAATCCACCTACCAACGTGTGTTTTTGGAGCATGGGAGGAAACCGTAGCACCCGGAGGAAACCCATGCAGACACAAGGAGAACACACCACACTCCTCACAGACAGTCACTCGGAGGAAACCCACACAGGCACAGGGAGAACACACCACACTCCTCACAGACAGTCACTCGGAGGAAACCCATGCAGACACAGGAAGAACACACCACACTCCTCACAGACAGTCACCCGGAGGAAACCCACACAGACACAGAGAGAACACACCACACTCCTCACAGACAGTCACTCGGAGGAAACCCATGCAGACACAGGAAGAACACACCACACTCCTCACAGACAGTCACCCGGAGGAAACCCACACAGACACAGAGAGAACACACCACACTCCTCAGAGACAGTCACCCTGCAGCTGTGACAGAGACACTACCTGCTGCACCACTGTGACACCTTTTATTTCATTGTATCTGTTATTTTATTTTTATTATTATGTGTATGTTATTCGTATTTTCATTGCTGTTATTTTAAAGAGATCAGAAAACAAGTAAAAAGAGACAGCATGAGGGAAAAGATGGTCAACAAGGGAAAGAAAGGAAGAGAAAAAAAAAAGAATCAGGACTGCTGCGTTTTCCAGTTGAGAAACATAACATGTTTGAGCCGTCATTCCCCTTCGCCCCGCTCACACTCGCCAGCAGGTGGCGCAGCTGTAGCGTTCTTGTACTTCGTGACTGAAGTTAGGGGTTCGGACCCAAACTGAGCCGAGCGCTCACTCACTCATTCTGTTTACTCCCCACATTCAGAACTCTCCCCTCACTTTCTGAACTTGTGACAGACCTGTTCCTGGGCCCACCCACTGCCCCTGGCCCCACCCCCTGCCCCGGGGCCCACCCCAGTCCCACTAGGACGCTGGGATGCGGACAGTGACGTCTGTGAGCCGCGGGAATCACGAACAATGAGGAAGCACCTGGAATTAAAGCGTTTTCTGCGTCGGCACACATCGTTTAACACCGCGCCGTGATTCATCACCTGCTTGTTGTTGTTTGTTGTTTATTGTTTATGTTTACCTCGTCGGGGCATCGTTTATCTCTCGGCAGCGTTTACAGCGTGTAATGGAGGGACGGTGAAGCTGAGTGACAGCTTCCACTCCACATCAATCAACGTCAGTGTCGCTCGCCGAGAAATAACACCCACAAGCACCACCTTCATCATCGTCAGCACAGAATCAGGTCTGACACAGCACTGTGCAAAAGTCAGAGGCCACAAGGCCCGAGACCCGAGCTGGGAATCGAACCCTACACATCACCACTTACTGATATGTGCACTACCCAGGTGGGGAACTGAACCCTGCTCCTCAGAGTGGGACGTGAGAGCGAGGACACACAACAACGGCTTTGGATGATGCCAAGAAAAAAACGCAGTGTGGTGTTTCTGGCACTAGTGTGTGTGTGTGTATGACATGAAAGGTTTAAATGCAGAAGAACAATGCTGTTGTATTTCAGTACGGTGACGGTGAAAGCACATTTACTTTTTTGTTTTGCACGTTGTTTGTTGTTTATTGTTTGTATTGACACATAAACACACTGAGAGTGGACAGGATGTGTCTGGCCCCAGTGTCTGACCCAGTGTTGTGTTATCGTCTGTGTTTGTGAAGGGGATTATTCTGGGGGGAGGGGGAGGTGGGATTAAGAGCTGTGTCAGAGCTGACAGACATTCATTTCTTGCTCCAACAGAGCGAGTAACAGAGGTGAAGACGGACATTTTCGTCACCAGCATCGGCCCTGTGTCCGACCACGACATGGTGAGACCTTCCCTCCTCAAAAACACCACCCACTCCCTGTTCTTTCCCAGGATACACACATCCCGGCACTGCGGGAATCATCCACTCATCAGGGAATCATCTTCCCGCCTGGGAATTATCTCTGTGCTAGGAATCATCTCTGTGTTAGTGAATCATATCTCTGTTAGTGATTCATCTCTCTGTTAGTGAATCATCTCTCTGTTAGGAATCATCTCTCTGTTAGTGAATCTTCTCCCTGTTAGGAGTCATCTCTCTGTCAGGGAATCAACTTTCTGTTAGAGAATCATCTCTCTATTAGGAATCATCTCTCTATTAGGAATCATCTGTGTGTTAGGAATCAACTCTCTGTTTTTGAATCATATCTGTGTTAGGAATCATCTCACTGTTAGGAATCATCTCTCTGTTAGTGAATCACCTCTGTGTTAGGAATCGTCTCTCTGTTAGGAATCATCTCTCTGTTAGTGAATCACCTCTGTGTTAGGAATCATCTCTCTGTTAGTGAATCACCTCTGTGTTAGGAATCATCTCCTGTTAGGAATCATCTCTCTGTTAGGAAACATCTCTCTTGTTTTGAATCATCTCTGTGTTAGGAATCATCTCTCTATTAGGAATCACCTCCGTGTTAGGAATCAGCTCCCTGTTAGTGAATCACTTCTGTGTTAGGAATCATCTCTGTGTTAGGAATCATCTCTCTATTAGGAATCATCTCCGTGTTAGGAATCATCTCCCTGTTAGTGAATCACCTCTGTGTTAGGAATCATCTCCTGTTAGGAATCATTTCTCTGTTAGGAAACATCTCTCTGTTTTTGAATCATCTCTGTGTTAGGAATCATCTCTCTATTAGGAATCACCTCCGTGTTAGGAATCAGCTCCCTGTTAGTGAATCACATCTGTGTTAGGAATCATCTCTGTGTTAGGAATCATCTCTCTGTTAGGAATCATCTCCCTGTTAGTGAATCACCTCTGTGTTAGGAATCATCTCTGTGTTAGGAATAATCCCTCTGTTAGGAATTATCTCCCTCTTAGTGAATCACCTCTGTGTTAGGAATAATCTCACTGTTAGGAATCATCTCCCTGCTTGTAATCATCTCTCTGTTAGGATTCAACTCTTTGTTAGTGAATCATCTCTGTGTTATGGAATCATTTCTCTGTTAGGGAATCATCTCTCTGTTAGGGAATCAACTCCCTGTTAGGGAATCAACTCTCTGTTTTTGAATCATCTCTGTGTTATGGAATCATCTCTCCACTAGGAGTCATTTCTCTGTTAGGGAATCATCTCCCTGTTGGGAATCATCTCTGTGTTAGGAATAATCTCTGTGTTAGTAATCTTCCCTCCGTTAGGAATCATCTCTCTGTTAGGAATAATCTCTCTGTTAGTAAATCACCTCTGTGTTAGGAATCATCTCTGTGTTAGGAATAATCTCCCTGCTTGTAATCATCTCTCTGTTAGGATTCAACTCTTTGTTAGTGAATCATCTCTGTGTTATGGAATCATTTCTCCACTAGGAATCATTTCACTTTTAGGGAATCATCTCTCTGTTAGGGAACCATTTCTCTGTTAGGGAATCAATTCCCTCGATCTGTCATTAGGGAGTCTTCTCTCTGTTACAGAATCATCTCTCACTAGGGAATAAATTCCATCGCTGGGGAATCTTCTGTGAGAATCATCTCCCCACCAGGGAATCATATCTTCTTTTAGAGAATCAATTCTCCTTTAGGGAATCATCTCTTCATCAAGGAATTATCTCTCTGTTAAAGAATCAGTGTCACAGGGTTTAAGAACTCCAGCAGCACTGCTGTGTCTGATCCACTCTACACCAGCACAACACACACTAACACACCACCACCACGTCAGTGTCACTGCAGCGCTGAGAATGATCCACCACCGCGTCACACCTGCTCTGTGGGGGTCCTGACCACTGAGGGACAGGGGGAAAGGGGGAAACACAATATGCAGAGCAACAGAGGCGTTACACAGTGGTAGTGTTGGGTCGGCTGGTGGGTGCATGTGAATCCAAGTGCTGTGTAGTCCTTGACTGAATCGGTCTACGCTTCATAGAGTGGGGTCCCTACACGGGGGTGGTCATGTTCAGAATCGGTGACATCCAGGTCACTAAGTGTCACTAGAGACTGAGATCGTTTCCAGTGTGTGCTTTAATGGTCTCTAATGTTCATTAATGGTCATTAACAGTCATTAGTGTCTGAATTAAGATGAATAGCTCCATAATCTTCACACGCGAGTGACTCCAGTGAAGATCGAGGCTCCTCCAGCAGCTGGACGCTTGCCCTTGTTGTTGAGTGATCACTGTTTTTACATCATTTCACTTCATTATTTCTCCATATGCGCTCGCTCCAGCTGTGTCCAGCTGTTCTTTGTTGTGCTGTTAATTAATCAACTTGAATTTATTATTTAAATTACCTCCACTTGGATAGAAATTCAGAAACTAGTGACATGAGTGAACTCAGCTGCTTTAAGGTGGACAAGAGTGAAGGCTATCCCTAGGCTGCAGCTCTGTGGTCACTTTGTAAAGTAGCCGCCATATTGGGGACCTCCCCATTTCTCAAACACACAACTCAAATAAAACTGTGATATTTAAATAGTTTAATTGTTTCTGTCGACACTTTTAGTCTCATGTAGACGTTAAAATGACAGGAATATAAGTGTGGATCCATGACCCAATTATCCACCCTGTGCGCTACGGAGGGTGCAGGGAGACATTTGGGATTCAGCCTCTGTTTCGCTGCGGCGTGGAAACCTCTCACTGATCACTCCCACTTTCAGATGATGAGAACTACTTTATTAAACTTTAGCACAATCCAGAGGAATAGTTTAGGTGACAGTCGCAATAAAACATTATCCTCCAAGTGTCTGTTCACTCTCAGAGCACAGGGATAGTGGGGTCTGATTATTTACCTGTAAACACAGAGAAAAGACTGAGACAGAGGAATATGGGGCCTGTGTCTGTCGTCTCTCGCACACCACAACAACACAGCAGTGAAATAAGACAATGATTGAAGCTTGTGTGTGATCTGTGCGTGAATAACTCACTCAGATTCAGACAGAAGAGCAGAGAGACGCATTAGAGTCTGATGCTTACAGCTTTACATTAGATCCTATGATGAAAATGCTACTGCGGCTAACATAGGATAACAGTCTTTTTCTCCTCATTATGCTCCACCGTGGGATCCTTTACCCCCCGACACAGAGAGGCAATGGGCGTGATTCTGAGTGCTGTGAGACTCTCTCCAGCCCAGGGACAGGAGCTGTGTATGAGATGAATTTATCCATCTTTCCATCTGTTTACATTATTGCTGCGCTCTGAAACCAGGCAGTCGCTCCTCAATATAGCCCTGCCCACAACAACTACATCACCTCACTGCAACCCATGCATACAGCCCCCCAGCCGTGGACTGTGGGGCAGTAGAACTGTGCTCTCTGCAGTGATGGAGCTCCATCCACACCTTGCAGTGGTCAGCGTTTGTGATCCAGAACTTCCATCAGATCTTCACAGCAATGGGGTACGGTTAGATCTGGATCAAAATCTTGTCCCAGAGGAACTGGACAGGGCTCCATCAATCTCTCCAGGGAACACAGTTCCGCTGTTCCATAGATGAATGCTGGGAGGATTTATAGCCCTTGAGTCTATGCTTCACATTGAACAAGTTGACCTTGGGATCATGGGCAGCTGCTCTGGAGCGTCCCATTTTTGTTCGTCTCACACGAGAAAAGGGCCTCACGGCGGTGGTCGGCAAGGATTAGCGTCAACGTTTGTTTCTGCTTTTGCTGCTGGCTCTGGGTGGTCTCTGAGATGGACCCTCACAGTGAAAGAGAGAGAGAGAGAGAGAGAGAGAAGGTCAGCGCTACACAAAACACTCTTGTCTTCAACACTGTGGGCTGTTTCTATTGTTATCATCAGTTTCCTATGTGTGTGATCTACATTGCATATTCGATATTATGCAAATGAATGAATGCATAATTAATAACAACATTAAGCAATAAATTCCTTCTGGAAACATGATAATAATCAATATATCTCCTCTTTTACACTCTTGACCACCAAATCATCAATATCAAGCTGAAGAAGAGAAGTGTTCATAGAGAACACGGAACAACCTGAGACCCAGGTTTACAAGGTTCCTTAAAGAAACTTCAAAAAAAAATAAAAATTCCATCATAGAAACCTCCCCCTGCCTTCACAGAACACAGATTTAAGAGCACACTTTTAAAAGAGTATTTGAAAGGCATGTCTAATTTCTTTGAAGCTACAGAAACAGGATTAAAAGTGTTCTCCTCCAGGCGTGTTGAGCTTTTAATCCAGGCTCCGAGGTATGTCCAGCAGCATCTTCTGAACTGAGGGTCATTACTCAGGGACATATTCCCCATTTCAGGCATCCCGGTGGTGCAGCAGGTAGTGTCTCTGTCACAGCTCCAGAGTCCTGGAGGTTGTGGGTTCGAGTCCTGCTCCGGGTGACTGTCTGTGAGGAGTGTGGTGTGTTCTCTCTGTGTCTGCGTGGGTTTCCTCCGGGTGACTGTCTGTGAGGAGTGTGGTGTGTTCTCCCTGTGTCTGCGTGGGTTTCCTCCGGGTGACTGTCTGTGAGGAGTGTGGTGTGTTCGGGTAGGTGGATTGGAGACTCAAAAGTGTCCGTAGGTGTGAGTGTGTGAGTGAATGTGTGAGTGTGTGTCGCCCTGTGAAGGACTGGCGCCCCCTTGTGCCCCGTGATTCCAGGTAGGCTCTGGATCCACCGCCGCCCTGAACTGGATAAGGGCTGTAGACTGTAAATGAACGAATTAATATTCCCGCTTTCGCTGTGGTAAAAGCCTTGACTTCTCTGGGAAGGCTCGTCACTACATACAGGAACTTTGCTGTGAGGATCTGATAGCATTCAGCCACTTTAACATTGATGAGGATATGTATTGGTATAAGTCTCAATGCATCATTCCAGGAAAAATCTACAGACCCAGTGCTTGGGAGACTTTATACCTCTCTAGCCATTGTTTGACACTGGGTGTGGGGACCTTAGGCTCATGTGCCACTGCCCTAGAGCATACACCCTGCCCAATGTCTGTGTCCACTATGGATGCCACCTTACACACTTAAATATTAGGGTTCTACAAGAGTTTTTTCTATTAAAGAAAAAGGTTCTATATAGAAACCTGAACACTTGAAGAACCTTTCATTGATTGCGTGATTAAAGGGTTCTTTGCATCGTGAAGGGGTTCTTCAGACTGATGGAGAATGTGCTATAGACGGTCCTATACAGCACCTTTCAGAAATGAGTTCTGTATGGTGTGATGTGCAGAAACACATGTGATTGGTCTGTGAGTTTCCTGGAGCGCTGAACCTGAACTGTAACGACTAGAAGAGTCACACCGCTTCAAACACACACTCTGTTCAAAAGTAAACAGCTCTTAGTAGTTTATCAGTTACAGGTCCAGGTCCAGATCAGACAGACTCTGTGTCTGGACTCGGACCGTGGGCCGCCTGTTCTTGACCCCTGAACTTGGTCAATAATCATAACAACACACAGCTGTATTTTAAAGTCTATCAGCAACATTTCAGAGTTCAGACCCTGACCTTGTACAAGTATCAGGACCAGTCTCCTGATGTGGCAGTAAGTCACGTTTATGTAGGATCTAAAGACTGTGCTTAAATTTACTAAATATACATGAAGAATTCAGAATGTTTTTGGACTGAAGTGTATGTTTTTGCCAGAACGCCTGGTTCTTGTTAAAGCTAATGTTCTCCTCTGGGTTCCTGCAGGAGTACACCATAGACGTGTTCTTCAGACAGAGCTGGATAGATGAGAGGCTGAAGTTTAAAGGTCCCATGGCCATCCTGCGTCTCAATAACCTGATGGCCAGTAAAATCTGGACACCGGACACGTTCTTCCACAACGGCAAGAAATCAGTGGCTCACAACATGACCATGCCCAACAAACTGCTGAGGATCACGGAGGAGGGAACACTGCTGTACACCATGAGGTGAGGATCAGGCTCCTACAGCTGTGCTGGAGTGTGGGTGTGGAGGATGGGTGTGGAGGATGGGTGTGGAGGGTGGGCGTGGAGTGCGGAGGATGGGTGTGGAGGGTGGAGGATGGGTGTGGAGGGTGGAGGATGGGTGTGGAGGGTGGGCGAGGAGTGTGGAGGATGGGTGTGGAGGGTGGGTGCATAGGGTGGGCATGTAGGGTGGGTGTGAGATGGTGTGTGAGAGCCTATGGAGATTGGACATTACAGTGTATGGCTGCAGTGGTCGTGAATTAAAAGCAAGGCGTGAGTCGGAGGGAACAGCTCCTAATGTCCAGGTCAGGAGCAGGCAGCGCCCTCCGCAGACTTTATGTGAACATTAGGGGGAGGGGGAGGGCAGATCCCTGTCAGAGAAAAGAGGAATGGGAGAAATATCCTGAGAAACACCGCCATTCTCCTCTTCATCATTCTGTCGTTCTCTAGGAGTGTGTGTGTGTGTGTGTGGCATCTTTCACTTTTGAAAAACACAGCTGAGACATGTTGAGTGTCTTCTTCACACTGAGCTACAGCCTGTTATTTTTAGTGATTGACAGAGTTATATCTATCCTCCTCCTCCTCCTCTTCTCCTCATTCAGTTTCATCTTTTTCTTTGTCTCTATTTCCTTCATGTCTTATTCTTCTTCTCTTTCATCTTCTCCTCCTTTACTTCTTCATCTTCTCCTCCTTTATTCTTCATCTGTGTTTTCTTCTTTCTCCTCCTCCTCTTTCGCATTCATTTTCTCTTTTTTCAGTATCTTCTTCATTTCATATTTTTTTAACTCTTTTATCTTGTGTGTCTTTTCCTCCACACGCAGATGCACCTCAAATAAAGAAACATTACTCATTGCTGCCCTCTGTAGGTGTTATTAACAAACAATTGCTGTATCTGCCCTTTACAACACACACTGGAACATAGCTGTGAGGATCTGGTGGAGTTCAGCCTCATAATCATCAGTGAGGCTCAGGGGCTGGTGTTTGGGATTAGTTCTGGATCAAACTCACCACTCCAACTCACCCCAGATGGACTCCATCACTACAGAGAACACAGTTCCACTGATCCACAGTCCAATGGATTTATACCTCTCTAGTTGGGGAGTGGTTGGCAAACTGTGCAATGTTTTATTCTCTCTCTCTCTCTCTCTCTCTCTCTCTCTCTCTCTCTCTCTCTGTCTCGCAGGTTGACTGTAAGAGCTGAGTGTCCGATGCATTTAGAGGATTTTCCCATGGATGCTCATGCCTGCCCTCTTAAATTTGGAAGCTGTGAGTAATGGCCCTTCGCTTTATTTTTAACTTCTTTTCCTCTTTATTTTTATCCTCTTTCACTTCCGTCACGTTTTCTCTGCTCAGTTAAAAGCGACAGGTGAGTTCCTCGTAGGTGTTTGGACTCCCAGAGTCCATCTTACTCCTTTATTCACTGCAGGAACTATTTTATTATGAATCCAGTCTTTACCTGCAGCGTTTCTCACTCTGAGGCTGTGGTAAGAGCACTGTTAGATGAGTTAAAGGTGCAATTTGTCATTTTATCCATTTAAAGTAGTAAAGGATATTTATGAAACTGGAGTTTTGATTTGTGAGTTTTGTATAGTTTTCTATGAAGATGAATTGATCCAGTTCAAGCTCCACAAAGCGTTTCGAGTGAAGTGTACAATCTTCCAACATTTCCAAGGCACTAGGTGTCAGTGTAACAGAGAAGAAGAGTCCATGCAGAAAAAGACAGATTGCCCCTTTAAGTGATTTATAAATGTGCTTGTGTAGTTGACTTTAGATGATTTCACTCAGTAAGAGGTCGGTCTGTTTGCAGCGGATCTTCATCTTTCTCTTCGTTTTGGTCGAGTGCTCTGCTCTGGCTTTTCTCTGACCTCACTCTGTCCTGGAAAAGAAAGCACAGCTGCGTCTGGAGAAAGAAAGAGAGAGAGAGAGAGAGAGAGAGAGAGAGAAAGAGAGAGAGAGAGAGAGAGAGAGAGAGACATAGCCTCTATGAATAAGAAAATAAGCCTGGGTTACTGGGAGCATGAAGACATGGTTTTAAATATTTCAGCGTGTGATGAGTCTTTGGGAGAGAGAGAGAGAGAGAGAGAGAGAGAGAGAGAGAGAGAGAGAGAGAGAGCAGACTGAACTGTAGTAGCGCCTCTGCAATAATATCCGCAGTTTTGGGGTTTCATTCCTCAGCTTAGATTTCATCTCGTACTGTACACTACAAACTCTACTATATACTCTACTATATACTCCAATATATTCTCTATTATAGACTCTACTATATAATTCAATATATTCTCTATTATATACTCTATTATATACCCCATTATATACTCCATTATATACTCTACTATATGCTCTATTATATACTCTACTATGTACTCCATTATATACTCTTTTATATACTCTACTATATGCTCTATTATATACCCCATTATATACTCCATTATATACTCTATTATATACCCCCATTATATACTCCATTATATACTCTATTATATACTCTACTATATGCTCTATTATATACCCCATTATATACCCCATTATATACTCCATTATATACCCCATTGTATACTCTATTATATACTCTACTATATACTCTATTATATACTCTACTATATGCTCTATTATATACTCTATTGTATACACTATTATGTACTCTACTATATACTCTATTATATACTCTATTGTATACGCTATTATGTACTCTACTATATACTATCTTATATACCCTCTTGTATACACTATTATATAATCTATTGTATAATCTATTATATACTCTTGTTTACTCTTTTATATACTCTATTATATATGTTTGAAAACTATACATTCAGTAAACAAAAATATTTAAAAAGTGAGACATTTACTTATTTACAAAATTAACGGCAGCAATGCATCTAAAAAAAATTGGGATGGGGGCAACAAAGTCTGGAAGTGGTGAAGTAGTGCTAATAAAAACCAGCTCAAGGAGCATTTAGCAACTTGACTGTGAACAAAAAGAGTATTTTAGAGACTGAGTCTCAGACGGTTGTGAAAAGGTTCTGTATAAAACCTGAACACCTGAAGAGCCTTTGTATGCTTAAAGGGTTCTTCACGTCTTGAAGGGGTCCTTCAAATTGATGGAGAATGTGCTGTAGATGGTTCTGTACAGCACCTTTTTAAAAATGGTTCTAAAGAGCACCAAAACGTGAACCGTTTTTTTTTTGTTTGTTTTTTCACGTTGCGAAGAACCCTTTAATCACGCAAAAGGATCTTCAATTGTTCAGGGTTCTATGTTGAACCATTTTTATAAAGAACCCTTGTAGAACCATCATTTTTAAGGTGGTCATGTGACCAAGCCGACAGGTGATTGGATCGTGTTCCTTATGTAGGGTCTGTCTTTGTTTCATTGTGAGGTTCATTGTCTGTTTTTAAGTCTCAGTGTGTGATTCTCCTGCTTTGATCTGTCGTTTATTAAATCCATGTGTTTCAGCATTTACTTCTGCCTCCTTGCTCCAGGACAGAGCCAGAGATAAATAGAAAGAGTCAGCACTATGTCAGGCTTTAACCACTGTTTTAACCCTGGTTTAATCAGAGGGAGAAATATCACACTAAACACTGAGTTCTCTCTGTTTAAGTTCAAAGAGAGTGTTTTGGAGTTTAGCTCCAGAAGCGCCCTGCGCTGAGCTGGTGAATGAGAGCAGCGCAGACAAAAGTCCTATGGTTGAAAAAGTCCAGTCGCCCCACGCTGTCCTGTAAGCGCTGGAGTTGTTGCTAGGTTACGTGTATTTTGCGGAGTGATACAAGAAGAGCTTTGGTCAGAGGTCAGTTATCCTCCTGGAGCATCCCTCAGCCTATCACGCTGCAGGGGGTGGGGCGAACAGTGGTGTTATACATAAAACAACATGGGCACTAAAGTTTATATTTTATATATGTTAAGGTTCTCCTGCAAGTGTGAAGAGCTGCCAGTCTTTAGCCTGAATGTGACTGACTGGTAATAACAAAAAGAAATGTTAGAGATAAATCACCTCCATCATCCGCACATGACCTGCTCCAGAAATGTTCCAGTGTAAAGTAGAGTACAGATTGTGACCCCTGTGTGTGTGTGTGTGTGTGTGTGTGTGTGTGTGTGTGTGTGTGTGTGTGAGGTAGATGCGTACACTCGTGCTGAGGTGGTCTACGTTTGGACACGAGGAGCGGCTCAGTCTGTGGTTGTGGCTGAAGACGGATCTCGACTGAATCAGTACGATCTGATGGGACAGACTGTGGACTCCGGAGTAGTACAGTCCAGCACAGGTACAGACACACACACACACGCACACACACACACACACACACAGAAACACAGAGAAAAAGAGATTCGCCCTAGATTTGCTCTTGTCTCTGGTGAGTCTGTGGTGCCCTTTCTATACTATTGCTGTATTATTACTATTACTCCGGTGTGAGTGTGTGAGCGACTAGGCGAGTGTGTGAGCGACCGGGTGAGTGTGTGAGCGACTGGGCGAGTGTGTGAGCGAATGTGTGAGTGACTGGGCGAGTGCGTGAGCGACTGGGTGATTGCGTGGGCGAGTGTGTGAGCAACTGGGCGAGTGTATGAGTCACTGGGCAAGTGTGTGAGTCACTGGGCAAATGTGTGAGTCACTGGGCAAATGTGTGAGTCACTGGGCGAATGTGTGAGCAACTGGGTGAGTGTGTGAGTGACAGTTTGCCGTGACAGATGCCGTGGGCTCAGTACTCACCACGACCACGAAGAGGATGAATTGCTTACAGAAGGTGAATGAATGAATAAATAAAAACTAAGTAAAGGTCCCAAAGTGTATCCCCTGAGGGAATTATACCAGGGACAGTTTGATATCAGGAATATCTGGGAGTGTATTTATCTGTAGATGTACAAATCACTCAATGGGTCCAACACGGAAAATGCGTTAACAGCGTGAAATATTTAGTAAGGTTAATAATTGATCAGACAGGTTAAGAATTTTATAACAGTTATATACATTTATTCACTAAGATGTGAGTATGTTTCAGTGGTTATTTATATTGGGTCAAAATATATTCTGACAAAACATAATAACCTACTTGCAATGACTCTTAAAAATGTATTTAAATGATATAGAGTTTACTACTCTGTGAACCGAACACCTCAGTTTTCCGGTCAGCATGTAGTTAAAGAGAATAGGGATATAATATCAGTTTCATGTTTTCATTACTCCTACGTACAGTTACACACTGAAATACTGACGCACCCCAGCTACAGCTGTTTACTCCTACATACAGTTACAGCACTGAAACACTGACACACACCAGCTACAGCCATTTACTCCTACATACAGTTACAGCACCGAAATACTGACACACACCAGCTACAGCCATTTACTCCTACATACAGTTACAGCACCGAAATACTGACATACACCAGCTACAGCTGTTTACTCCTACATACAGTTACAGCACCGAAATACTGACATACACCAGCTACAGCTGTTTACTCCTACATACAGTTACAGCACTAAAATACTGACACACACCAGCTATAGCTGTTTACTCCTATATACAGTTACAGCACCGAAATACTGACACACACTAGCTACAGCCGTTTACTCCCACATACAGTTACAGCACTGAAAAACTGACACACACCAGCTACAGCCATTTACTCCTACATACAGTTACAGCACTGAAACACTGACACACACCAGCTACAGCCGTTTACTCCTACATACAGTTACAGCACCAAAATACTGACGCACACCAGCTACAGCTACAGTGACGGTAATGTACCCGTGCAGTACATTTTCTTACTTCAAACATCAGTTATGATCTTGTGGTTGGCATCAAATCCTCACAGCAATGTTCCAACACCTGGTGTAAAGACAGCTCCTGAAGCAGATGCCGTTCAGGTCAGGAGAACAGAGGCTTCCGGCTCTCCGCTATGAGGTCTAGTGAGTGACCGGTGTGGTGTAGATTACTTTGCAGTTTTCTAGTTGGAGTTTAGGTTCAGGTCAGCATTAAAGACACAGATTAAAGGATTACATCCATGTTTTTGAAGGTTAAATTTCAAGCGCAGACCTCTGTGATGTGAGAGATTTATCGATGAGAGTTTGGACGGTCAATTCCTTCGTGGTCATTGATTAGGGACATATTGATCATGGCATCTTAAGCTGTCAAAGCCAGAAAGGGCTATTTATTATGGATCAATTGGAAAGTGTTTGTGTTGAGAGCTCTGATTAAGGGGGGGGGGGGGGGGGGGCTCAGTTAGTTACCCCTCATTATTCCGTAGGAGAATCTGTGCACAACAAAGTATCCAGTCACAAAACACTGGGCAGAGGACAGTTTCAGAGAACTGTGATTTAATAGTGCGTTACTAGTGTGACATTAGCAGGAATGAGCCAACGTGAAGAAGATTTTAATTAAGATTATGAAGGAATGCAGGTGTCACCTACGTCACAGGTTATTTTTTCTTCACCCATTCATCTTCTCTTAGGACTTTATCCTGATCAGAGTCAAAGTGGGTCCAGAGCCCACTCAGAATAATGGGGAGCCAGGCAGAAACATCACACAATCACCCAGTCACTCACACACTCACCCAGTCACTCACACACTCACCCAGTCACTCACACAATCACCCAGTCACTCACACAATCACCCAGTCAGCCACACACTCACCCAGTCACTCACACACTCACCCAGTCACTCACACAATCACCCAGTCACTCGCACACTCCCCTAGTCACTCGCACACTCACCCAGTCAGCCACACACTCACCCAGTCACTCGCACACTCACCCAGTCACTCGCACAATCACCCAGTCACTCGCACACTCACCCAGTCAGCCACACACTCACCCAGTCACTCACACAATCACCCAGTCACTCACACAATCACCCAGTCACTCACACACTCACCCAGTCACTCACACAATCACCCAGTCACTCACACAATCACCCAGTCACTCACACAATCACCCAGTCTCTCTAACACAATCACCCAGTCAGCCACACACTCACCCAGTCACTCACACAATCACCCAGTCACTCACACACTCACCCAGTCACTCACACAATCACCCAGTCACTCACACAATCACCCAGTCAGCCACACACTCACCCAGTCACTCACACACTCACCCAGTCACTCACACAATCACCCAGTCTCTCTAACACAACCACCCAGTCAGCCACACACTCACCCAGTCACTCACACAATCACCCAGTCACTCACACACTCACCCAGTCACTCACACAATCACCCAGTCACTCACACAATCACCCAGTCAGCCACACACTCACCCAGTCACTCACACACTCACCCAGTCACTCACACACTCACCCAGTCAGCCACAAACTCACCCAGTCACTCACACAATCACCCAGTCACTCACACACTCACCCAGTCACTCACACAATCACCCAGTCACTCACACAATCACCCAGTCAGCCACACACTCACCCAGTCAGCCACACAATCACCTAGTCAGCCAAACACTCACCCAGTCATGCACAAACACTCACCCAGTCACTCACACACTCAGCCAGTCACCCACACCTTTGGACGGTTTCACACACTCACCCAGTCACTCACACACACCTGTGGACAGCCACTTGACCTACCAACAAATATGAGTGTGAGTTACTATGTGAGTGTGTGAAATTGTCCACAGGTGTGAGTGTGACTGGGTGAGTTTGTGAGTGTGAATGGGTGTGTGTGAGTGTGTGAGTGACTGGGTGAATATGTCAGTGACTCAGTGAGTGACCACCATGGCCCTGATCACTAAGCACTTAGAGGAAATGAATGAGTGAATGTTTTTGACAGCTGCCTGACACATGGCCAAAATGGAAAAGAACAGATTTAATGCTGTGGTTGGGTACTGTTTAAATTGAGTGGAAAATATAATCAACTTCACCTGCTTCAGCCTCCAGACTTTCCCAGCCCAGTCCCCCCTTAGTTTGCATATTCATGAGGGAGAGAAGCTTTACAGTCATTTTCCAGCACTTAGACCACACTTAATCCACTTTCAAACACAAAGTGGTGGCATGAGTGGGTCCAGTTTCTTCCTCTCTTTAGTGTGCACGAGCTTTTATAGCTTTTATAATCTCTACCCATGGTTGTAGTCATGTGATTTTTAATTTTTTAAATTTTTTTTGGAGTGGGGGTGGGGCATGTTATGGAGCAGATTTCTGGTTTCAGAGCTCAGTTCTAATGTAAACTGATGGAAAGACAGATCAGTTTATCTCATAAACAGCTCCTCTCCCTGCGTTGGAGAGAGTCTCACAGCACTCAGAAGCACAGATGCCCACCGCCTCTTGAGAAGAAAAAGACTGTTATCCTCTGTTAGCCACAGTAGCATTTTCATCATAGGATCTAATGTAAAGCTGTAAGCATTAGACTCTAATGCATCTCTCTGCTCTTCTGTCTGAATCTGACTGAGTTATTCACACACAGATCACACACAAGCTTCAGTCATCATCTTATTTCACTGCTGTGTTGTTGTGGTGTGTGAGAGACAACAGACACAAGCCCCGTATTTTTCCGTCTCAGTCTTTTCTCTGTGTTTACAGGTAAATAATCAGACCCTGCTGTCCCTGCACTCTGAGAGTGAACAGACTCTTGGAGGATAATATTTTATTGCGACTGTCAACTAAACTATTCCTCTGGTTTGGGCTAAAGTTTAATAAAATAGTTCTCCTCATTTGAAAGTGGGAGTGATCAGTGAGAGAATCTCCCAAATCTCTCCCTACAAACTCCATATTGTGCAATTCATAAATGATCTGGGTGCAGTATTATTAGTTTATTATCTGTGATGTGCACTATGTAGGGAGTATGGAGTTATTTGGGACGTGGCCCGAGCTCCTCTACTGACTGACACAGATGAACAGAGCTCTGTTTACAAATGTGATGTGGATAAATGAGTCAGGGATCCACACTTATATTTCTGTCATTTTAACGTCTACATGAGACTAGAAGTGTCAATAGAAACAAGAAAACTATTTAAATATCACAGTTTTATTTGAGTTGTGTGTTTGAGAAATGAGGAGGTCCCCAATATGGCTGCAATTAGGGACAACTTGGAATGAGAACTCATCACCCAGCACCAGCACCTGTCCTCATTAATATTTTTGTGCCTGAATACCATCAAAACCCTCACAGCGGTGTCCCTGCCTCCCAGAGCAGAGGCTGTTCCTCAGTGAAGAGGATTGTGCAGTAAGTGGATTTTACGAGTGATCAGTCAGTGAGGATGATGTTGGATGTTTTTGATTGGATTTGCTGTGAGAGATGAAATGTTCAGGAGGAGCTGGGTCCAGATGGAGCTGTCTGTGTCAGGTCTTTCATTTATTCGGACTCCCATCTCTGCTCCCTGTACTAACTGATACTATTTTAATCTCTCCCTCTCATTCTCCCTCTCTCTCTCGTACTTGCCCCTCAGGAGAGTATGTTGTCATGACGACCCATTTCCACCTGAAGAGGAAGATTGGTTACTTTGTGATCCAGACATACCTGCCCTGCATCATGACGGTGATCCTGTCTCAGGTCTCTTTCTGGCTTAACCGCGAGTCTGTCCCAGCCAGGACTGTGTTCGGTGAGTGCTCAGACACATCTCCATGAGAAACAGTGCCCACGATGGGCTCTAACACATGACCCATTCTTTATGGCCATTAGAACCCTAGAGAACCACAAAGGGGAACAAGACACTGAGACTGGCAGTGTATAAAAATGTACAGTCAATACACCACCTTATCAATATACCAAATTATTGATACATCAGTAAGCTGCCTTATCAATATACTGATACATCAGTACACCACCTTATTAATATACCATTATACTGATACATCAATACACCACTTTATCAATATACCAATATACTGATACATCAATACACCACCTTATCAATATACCAATACACCGATACATCAGTAGACCACTGTATCAATATACCAATATACTGATACATCAATACACCACCTTATCAATATACCGATACATCAGGAAACCACCTTATCAATATACCCATATACTGATACATCAATACACTACCTTATCAATATACCAATATACCGATACATCAGTAGACCACCGTATCAATATACCAATATACTGATACATCAATACACCACCTTATCAATATACCAATATACCGATGCATCAATACACCACCTTATCAATATACCAATATACTGATACATCAATACACCACCTTATCAATATACCAATATACCGATACATCAATACACCACCTTATCAATATACCAATATACCAATACAACAATACACCACCTTATCAATATACCAATATACCGATACAACAATACACCACCTTATCAATATACCAATATACCGATACATCAGTACACCACCTTATCAATATACCAATATACTGATACATCAATACACCACCTTATCAATATACCAATATACCGATACATCAGTACACCACCTTATCAATATACCAATATACTGATACATCAATACACCACCTTATCAATATACTGATACATCAGTAAACCACCTTATCAATATACCAATATACCAATACATCAATACACCACCTTATCAATATACCAATATACCGATACATCAATACAACACCTTATCAATTTACCGATACATCACTACACCACCTTATCAATATACCAATATACCGATACATCAATACACCACATTATAAATATACCGATATACCAATAAATCAGTACACCACCTTATCAATTTAACAATATACTGATACATCAATGCACCACCTTATCAATATACTGATATACCGATATAATGATACACCAATACACCACCTTATCAATATACCAATATACCGATACATCAATACACCATATTATAAATATACCAATAAACTGATACATCAGTACACCACCTTATCAATATACAGATATACCAATACATTAATACACCACTTTATCAAGCTACCGATACATCAATACACCACCTTATAAATATACCAATATACAGATACATTAATACATCTCCTTATCAATATACCAATATACACACACATTAATACACCACCTAATCAATTTACCAATATACAGATACATTAATACACCACATTATCAATATACCAATATACAGATACATATATATATAAATATATAAAAAAAATAAAATATATATATATTTTTTTTTTTCCCTTCTCCCAACCTTGGGTATTAGAAAGGTGCTATATAAATCTAACTTATTATTATTATCATTATTATTATTATTATTATTATTATGCTGTTATAAAAAGATATAAAAATATAAATTTCCCAATATATCAATCGTCAAATATAGTATATATACTGAAATATTATTACACAATTTACCATTACACAGATATATTAATATCACCTCATACTGATCTATTGATATATCATTATTCCAATATAGTGATACACTGATATATCAATACACCAATATATTAATATTCTGATACACTGATAACTGTCAAACATTAAACTGATGTATTGATACATCAATACACTGATACTCCAATATACCAATATACTGGTATATACATATGTGTTTCTGTTATTACAGTAAAATATGAATATAAATATTAAAGGCCATGCCGGAGGGTGTGGAGGGTTCTGCCGACCCGGGAGAGTTTTAATGTTGTGGCTGTTAAAATGTTCATTTTAATGTTGTTAGTTAAAATCAGGTCATTGTGAAGTGCAGGGTGAGAAGACGGTGGAAAATGTGTGCAGAATAATTCATAATTGGAAAGAGCACACTGTGGTATTTAGAGTCTGGAGCCGTGGAGTTTGGTGTGTGTGTGTGTGTGTGTGTGTGTGTGTGTGTGTGATGTATTATGTAAGGCGCTCTGTAGAGGAGGGATTTGGCTCTGGATGACTGCCTCTGTCCTCGTTTTACCTCCTCCTCTCCGCTTCCTGAAACAGCTGACGTTCCTGAAGCACTCTGAGAGAAACGTGTCGCATTCGATTTTTTATTTCATGAGAACGTTATTTAAATTTGCTTCGAATGATGCACACAGTTCACTGCTGTGAGGCGTAACGATCCTCCTGTCCGCTTCTCCATAGCCGCCTTCTCAGCTTAAGAATTCTAGTAGAAAATTCCCTAGAAATTTGAGATGTTTGTGAATAATCAGAGATCGGGATATTTTTAAGGCATACAAACTCCTCCTCGTCTGATATTGTACATGCTCCAGTTCATTTACATATCGTTTACATAAAACACAACCTGACTGAAGCAGATGTTCCAAATCTGAGCCAATGAAGATTTTGATCAAGAGAAGAGCATTCAGCTGCTCCTGAGCCAATGGTTCTCCTGGTGAGTGTCCTCCATTCTGCTTCTTAAAAGATCACAGAGGAAAATTTTATTCTTCAAGGTTTGCTCTGTAATGGCTCGGGAGACATAACAGTGTTTCTCCTAAAATTCCTTAGGCAAAAAAAATAGACAATTAGGAGACATGAAACACGAGAGAGATAAAGGAGATCAAGCAGAGAGTAGCGTGCAGTTCTTCAGGTAAATCTTAGCACAGTTTGCGACTTTACTGAGATCTCCACTAAATCTTCAGAGGATTTTTGGGGATGTTGCTAAATATAAATTCACTGAATGTAAAATCTCAGTATAAACAGAAATACCTCATAATAAGCTCCACCTCAATCATTTAATATTCATTCAAGTCCCGTCCACTCATTTTAATAGTGTAAGAAGCTCCGCCTCCATATATTTTTAACTTTATATTGAGTTCTGTAATTTTCTCATTAGTGGCTAGTGAAAAATTATTAATTTGATCTATTTTTAATTTCCAGCATTTTTTAACCCGGTCAGTGTTGTGCTGTAAATATTTCTGACAGAACAAAGATTTTCACTTGAACTGAAATCTCTGTACAGGAAATAATTTTCCACCGCATAGCATCAGCTTGACTTGGTTCAGCACGGCTCAACATGCTTTCCCACTCCTGCAGCTCCCCCCTCAAATGTGTCTGGTGTCGTCTCTAACCCTGTCTCTAAGGAGAACAGCGGGCTTTAGAAACCACAACAACGGCGGTGGTAACGTTAAGCGGTGTTTACTCATGGTGTATTGGCGTGTTGTTGTTGTTTGGGACTGAACACAGCTCCGTCATCAGTTCAGACAGATCAGTAGAGGTTGTTCCCTCCTTGTTGCAGCGTCCAGCTCTCGCTGGATTCTTTCGTCGGCCACCGATCCAAGGAGCGTTTGAACCTCTTCAAAAGACCACGGCGTCATTTTACGAGCTGCCGTCGTGAGTCGGATAAAAACAAACGTGATCTCTGCTGCAGCTGGAGATTTTACAGATGGAGAGTTGGTGCTGGTCGTCTGCGTTGCGTGGCGTAGAGTGACGACTCTCTCTGGACGATCAGCGCTCTGCAAGGTTTACACGCCACGGTTTAGTCCCTACTCGACTCGCTCTGAACCACAAGAGAACAGCCACTAAACAAGAACACGCTTCCAGAACCAGGATTCAATTTGGCTAGTGGAAAAGCAAAAGAGCTGAGTTGAGATGCGTGTTTGTTCGGGACAATGGTGATATAATGTTCTTACTTTGGTGCAATCGACTAATAGAACTCTGCAAATGAATTTACCGTTACGTGCGATAAAGTAAGAGTATACAATAACAGTTACATTCCAGTAACAGTGATCCAGCAGGGTTTTCCAGCTCTAGCTCGGAGCAGGCCTGAGCTGGAATAAGGTGAAGGAATTCCATGGTGGACGGTGGTCAGTGTCTGTGCTGGAGTTGAGTGGTCTTTTGTTGGACGCTGTGTTTCCGATGAGTCAGGGCTAAAGCACAGAGCAGAAAACAATCCTCGACTCGGCTCCATTCCAGGAGAGTGAAATAAAAAGGAGCCGGGAAAATCAGATAATTCCAATCCGTCTTTCACTGAAAACCCACAGAGATGTTCCCACGCTCAGAGCAAGACCCTCGGGTGAAACCTGCTGGAGTGTGTTGTCCGTTATGAAGCATGCTCCGTGGAAACACAGGGGTCATGAAATGCACTGTGAAGGAAAACCTTGGAGTTGATCCTGTAAATGATTTATAGTCCTGTAGGATCCACCCCCTCATTTAAATAGATCTGTAAGTTTTATTATAGTTCAGTAGTAAAATCAGTAAAAGTTTAACAGTGATTGTGTTCAGTTTATAGTTCCCCTGTAAACTCTGTCATTTCACAAATACGGATCTTCTTGGACTTGTTCCAGTTTGTCTTCATTAACATATCATTTACATGAAACGTGATTTGACTGAAGCAGATGATCCATCACTGAACCAATCAGAGAACAGCATTCAGCTGCTCCTGATCCAATGGTTGTCCTCTTTTAAATTTACCATAAGCATTCTCATTAATGGTTACATAGATTGATAGATACATAAACTCCACCCATTAGTCCTGTAAGCTCCACCTCTAACATTCTGTAACAGAGACAGAGCTGTCAAATGAAGGCAGTTTTTGGGGGTGTGGGGGGGGGGGGTGGGCTGTCAAATGGAGGCAGCCGAAACCTGTCAAAGTCGACGGCCGTTTTCTGAGGGGTCTGACTCTGATGGGTGTGAATTATAACCATCAGATGGGAGCTCATTTCATAACATTGTTCACAGCATTTTATTTACATTTACGACATCTAGTAAATGCTCATATCCAGAGCGACTGACAAAAGCGCTTTGTTCAAGGTTGTATTCCAGAGAGCACCAGCAGGTTAGAGTCCAAAATCGCTTTGAGCTCAGACTCTATCAGAACAGGTGCCAGACATAGAAAGTAAAATACAGAATTATACACAGCATAAGTGCAATAAAAAACAATCCATGTGTGATTGCACCTAGAAAGAAGATAAAGAGGGGTAGGTGCACGGTAAGTGCAAGAATTAATATTTTCATATAAATTTCATAATTAATTGCTGTACACCTGTCCTGCCTCTGGGGGCACCGCTGGTACGTCTGTGCTTCCACAGACCCAGCCTCCCCTCAACCGAGAGGAACTCCAGTAACTGGGAGAATGGGAAGGTGGGAATGTCCGAGGCAATCCCTCACTTAAGGGCAAGGCCTCCCTGATCCTCCGGGTTGGAGTTTCCCCTCCACACACATTCCCAGCGTTCCAGTTTCTGAGTTACAGGAGCTCAGATGGTTGGAACACATTGATTAGCATATAATGTAGAGTCTCAGACACTGGGGATGGAGAGATGGAGGGATGGAGGGAGTGATGTTAATGGAAAGTGCTGCATTTTCAGCATGATTCAGTCCCCTCCGCTCTCTCTCTTCTCTGAGATGAAGTCACGAAGCAGCATGTTAACACAAGACTGACCTTCTGTGGATGCAGTCCCTACTCCTCCGCTCTCTACACTCGTTTACAACTCTACTCCTTCTTCACTCCTTCTTTTTCACACTAGCCTCAGTCCTCGCTGACCACAGAGCTGTGAAGAACTTGGCTAAACAGGTTTATATGTGTTTTAGAGCTCGGAGGACATTCTTATTCCCACATCACATGACTTTGAGAGTCGATGAATATTCATGAGCTGGAATGATAATGATCCTAATGAGGCGTGTACACTTCTGTAAATAACTCCTTTGGAGAACAGCAGGAGAACCAGGGTAGAACGCAGTGGGAACTCGGATAACGGTTTCTCTGAATTCTGTATTCCTCTTGCTTTACACCCATCAGCCATAACATTAAACCCTCCACCTCAATATGTAGTTCTACAATAACAGACTGCAGTCCACCTGTGGCTCTGCATACTCTGTCACCCCCACTTTCCCCCTGTTCTTCAACTCTCAGGACTCCCTCAGAGCAGGTTTAATGTGGTGGTGGATCATTCTCACGGAAACTCATGTGTAACTCGAGTTGTTTAGTTTTGTAGCACTTTCGCTCTGTGTTTACTTTCATGCAGTTAGCGCTCTCCTGATTTTAGAGTCAGTTCCACCTTAAGTAATGTAACTGTAACAGCAAAAATAAGTCAGTGTTACCCCCCTATGGAGCAGGAATAGAGCAACGTCCTCATATCGGTTGGTGCTTTTCAGCGTTTGGAGTCTCTCCGTTGTCTAAAAACTTCCAGATGGCGTTTCTCTGCCGTGAGCAGAGAGAGAGAAAGCCTAGCACCGGACCCAGACACTTTGTTCATTGGCTGATTTATCAGAAATACAATAGAATTTATTTGAGGTCTGTTTAAAGGTATTTTAATGGACCTTTACTCGATGTAAAACACCATGACTGTGCAGTTATTGCAGCTCTAACGGACTGCGTCCCTCCGACACATTTATTTCTTGGACACACGCTTTCTCCGTCTGTATATTTACTGTTTCTCAGAACATTACCATCTGCCGCTTGGAAAAATAAGCAACCTCTTAATTAGCTTTGCTTATCGTCCTGTTTCAGATAAATTAGCTTCTGTGGCACATGTCCAGCTCACAGATTTACACACCTCAGTGGCCCTGACCGCACGCTCTGATATTTCAGTTCTGTCCTGTTTCCAGAGGCTGTACCCTGTGAGAGACCGGGCGACCCTAACATGAACCCGGGGCATCCAGAAGTTATCCTTCTCTCTGGGTATTGTCCTCCCTTTTCATGGAAGTGGCTGCTCTCCATGAATCCCAGAGTTACACATCCCACCCCTCTGAAGGTCCAGAGAGGTCCAGCGAGAGTCCGAGTTTAACTCTGTCCACTTTCCTGCTCTATGTCTTCAGTCGTTACATTGCTGGTTCAGTTTCTGGACGTGATGTTCGTCTAGCTGTGTCCATTAGTTTAGTAGCTTTAGACGAGCACAGAACTGTTGCCATGGAAACTGTATTAAGCTCTGTGATTGGACAAGACCACAAGAAATATAATATGTCAGGCAAATATTAGACCCGCTGTGCTGTTTTGTTGGTAAGAAATCTTTTCCAGCAAATAACTTGGAACAAATGGGTCTGAATTAAAACAAATATTTTGATAAAACTCATGTGTAACTCGAGCTGTTTA
The DNA here is from genome assembly GCF_029633855.1 of Hoplias malabaricus. Classification (NCBI taxonomy): domain Eukaryota; kingdom Metazoa; phylum Chordata; class Actinopteri; order Characiformes; family Erythrinidae; genus Hoplias; species Hoplias malabaricus. Next base: position 2,880,795 of record NC_089814.1, read on the forward strand.
GTTTTGAAGCACTTTCACTCTGTGTTTACTTTCATGCAGTTAGTGCTCTCCTGAATTTAGAGTCAGTTCCACCTTAAGTAATGTAACTGTAACAGCAGAAATAAATCAATTTTTTTCCAGTGCAAACAGAGCAGGGAGCAGTAAATGGCGAGAAGACATTCTATGAATTTTATATTAAAAAATGTATTTGATTAAATTTGTAAACGTCACCTTTAAAAACAGAACAGTGAGTGGAAAAAGGAGGGGAGTTTTGTTTGTTTTTGCTGAGTGTGTGATTATAAATAGTTGTGTGTGTGTGGTGTGGTGTGTGTGTGTGTGTGTGTGTGTGTAGTTATAGCAGTCTAACACCACCATGGCCCCGTCTCCTCCTGAGGGAGGTCTTTCTCTGTGAATGAAATGAAGGAGAACAAATCTGTGGAAATATGTTGAGCCTCCAGCTCTGGCAACCTGTCCACCATTTAATTAAACTTTAATGCACAGATTGGAAAGGAGATGGCAACCAATGCTCTGCTCATTAATCGGGGTTTACTCGGTGTCCACTCGTGCTCGTGGTGATTAGGCGCAAAGTGGTGCACATATGGTTCAATCAAACACCACACCACCAGCGAAACCAAGGCCGTTTTAAAGTTGTTTTCACAGACCATGAAGTAGCTGAGGACGTTTATGGAAGAGATCCTGTTATTTTTACACATTCACTATTAAACATACCTCACAGACGATGGAGAAGAGGTCAGAGGTCGAAGGGAGAACGGGTCACGGCTAGCGAGAGCTCACTGCACTCTCCCTGCTGTCCCCGGGGTCCATGGAGCAGTGTCTCATACAACTCACACCCTTCCCCTGAGGGCCTCTCTCTCCTCCCCCACTTTCTCATCAGTGAGACAGAGGGAAGCTTCAGAGCTGAGAGTGAGATGGAGATGGACTCTCCTCCCAGTGGTGGACTGTAACGAAATAAATGTCATTGGTTACTGCACTTAAGTAGTTTACTGTGAATCTGTACTTTACTGGAGTAGTTTTTTTCCGGGACTTTTTACTTTAACTTCAGTGCAGCAGCGTCCAGCTCCAGCGGGAGAGCGTGTGACACAAGGACGGAGGAGAATCTCAACCTGGCCTCATCACACATCATCTCTGTGAATTTACACTTAACTCTGTCCCTGCTTTGGTTTGTTTCTGAACAAAGGCCTAGGATGCTTCATTTTTTTTTTTTTTTTTAAACTTGAACTGAGCTGCTGATGAATCGAAGAGAACTCTTCACAAGCCGTAATTCCACAGCAGCTGGGTTCTACCTGATGGACACAGTGCGCCTCAGTGCTTTATTCTTTATGACACTTTTAATAGAGATACAGTGACTGTCTGTGAGGAGTGTGGTGTGTTCTCTCTGTGTCTGCGTGGGTTTACTCTGGGTGACTGTCTGTGAGGAGTGTGGTGTGTTCTTTCTGTGTCTGCGTGGGTTTCCCCTGGGTGACTGTCTGTGAGGAGTGTGGTGTGTTCTCCCTGTGTCTGCGTGGGTTTCCTCCGGGTCACTGTCTGTGAGAAGTGTGGTGTGTTCTCTCTGTGTCTGCGTGGGTTTCCTCCGGGTGACTGTCTGTGAGGAGTGTGGTGTGTTCTCCCTGTGTATGCGTGGGTTTCCTCCGGGTGACTGTCTGTGAGGAGTGTGGTGTGTTCTCTCTGTGTCTGTGTGGGTTTCCTCTGGGTGACTGTCTGTGAGGAGTGTGGTGTGTTCTTTCTGTGTCTGCGTGGGTTTCCCCTGGGTGACTGTCTGTGAGGAGTGTGGTGTGTTCTCCCTGTGTCTGCGTGGGTTTCCTCCGGGTCACTGTCTGTGAGAAGTGTGGTGTGTTCTCTCTGTGTCTGCGTGGGTTTCCTCCGGGTGACTGTCTGTGAATATTGTGGTGTGTTCTCTCTGTGTCTGCGTGGGTTTTCTCCGGGTGACTGTCTGTGAGGAGTGTGGTGTGTTCTCTCTGTGTCTGCGTGGGTTTTCTCCGGATGACTGTCTGTGAGGAGTGTGGTGTGTTCTCCCTGTGTCTGTGTGGGTTTCCACCGGGTGACTGTCTGTGAGGAGTGTGGTGTGTTAAAATATAATTAAATCTGAAGAAAAAAAACCTAAAAGGAACACTAGGGAAGATGTGTGTTTTTGCTCCTGGGGCACCCCCTACTGTAATTCATTTTATAGCATAGTGTTGAAATCAATATTGAGGGGAAGGAATGAGGGTGGTTTCCTGCCCTCCTCTACATGTTAAATAGTACAGTTTCTGCAGTGCTGAATCCAGAGTAGCAGCAACAGAGTCTCTGTTCTTTTTATCATAGATCATTGAAGCCTCAAAAAATACCTGAAGCTGCCATTTTGTGCTAAAAATATTACATAGTGTCCTTTAAACTACATCAGGGGGGTCCAAAGTGCGGCCAGCTGTAAGATTTTAATTGGCCCGCTGCATCACTTTTAAGAATATATCATTAGTGGCACTTGGCAGCGCTGACATGAGCCACTGCTTAGTTATCAGTGTGTGAAAGTGGCGCGGCGATTAGGCCCCTTTACAGGAAAATAAGCCCTAACATATAACACATGACAGGGATGTCAAACTATACACAGTCGGACCAACAGATCATCGCTGGTCACTGCGGCGTGACCCAGTGAAACCACGGCTCGGTGGCTCTTGTGTCGGAACAGTATTGGTATTACACACCGAATGGAGACCGACATATCTCATAATTACGAGATACTGAGAATATTTTTTTTATTTTGTGGCAGCTATACGCTTCTGTATTTTTGATCTCCTGCAGCAGTAAATGCTCTAAAATCAGTAATTAATAAATATGAACTGTTTTGCAAATTAATGTTTTTCATAATTTGAATAACTTTTATAAATAATTTATAAATAATGTACTTGGAAAGAGAGACTTAAAAATTTTGATGTGATCCAGTTCGGCCCTTTGGACGCCCCTGAACTACACTGAGCGTATAAACACATATAAACTGTTTTTGAGAAGAGTTGAAAAGTCATATGACCAGTTTACATATTAGTAGTGATTTAGTATAAATTAGTGGTTCCAAATAAAACAGCTTAAGTAAACCAGCGCAGTTTAAATAAACTTTGTGTTTCTCACAGTGTGTTATCATCTCCCGGGGAATAACCAATCAGAGGCGAACACTGTGGTAAAAACTGAATCTAAAAAGTGAAGTATATGTTTTTGTTTATTCTGGTTTTCAGGAGTGACCACCGTCCTGACCATGACGACCCTCAGTATCAGTGCTCGAAACTCTCTTCCCAAAGTGGCCTATGCTACGGCCATGGATTGGTTCATCGCCGTCTGCTATGCCTTCGTCTTCTCCGCCCTCATCGAGTTCGCCACCGTCAACTACTTCACGAAACGAGGATATGCCTGGGACGGAAAGAGCGTGGTCCCGGAGAAGGTACAGCACTTTGTTCATCAATACGTCCAAAATATTACTGATTTCTCTAAGATATTAACTGATGCTTCATTACTGGCATATTTTCAAAAGTGAAAGTGTATATACCATGAAAAACTCCTCTTTTAGGTGCATGTTCACATTAAATTGTGAATCCAGAGCCCACCAACCCACACACTGTGAAACAGGAAACAGTAAATTTTCTGTTTCTGTGAGTCAGAAACACAGGATAAAACGAGTCGTTCTGATTCTGCTCCGCTTCTGACCTCAAGCACAGAGACTTTAGTATGGCCCCGCCCCTTCGTCTGACTCTGTCCAATCACAGCACTGGACCCGTGTTTATGTGAGAGCGCAAAGATGAGGTTAAACTCAGCAAAATACACACAACGAGCGCGGAGAAATAAGAGCACTGAGTAAAAACGGAGAAGAAAGAGAACAGAGTGAAAACGGCTAAAAACCAGAGCTTCTGCTCCTCGCTCCTCACTGCTGTGCGCTCGGGGTCGGGGTGAACAGCGAGCGGCTCATTATCATTTAAAGAACAGGTGCTGAAAGCGGGCGTTCTGAACGGGGGAAATTATTTCATTAGTGTTGTATAGCTGTTGTTTCTGGTTGTTTTAGGAGTGTAGATATTAATATATGTGCTTAATCTTCTGGAATGTGATGCTGCACTAACCTGCTCCACTAACACTTCATTTGCAGCAAAAGAAAAAGAAGGAGTCTCTGCTGAAGAAAAACAACACCTACACTGCAGCCACGGCAACTGCCTTCGCCCCCAACATCGCCAGGGACCCCGGCCTGGCCACCATCGCCAAAAGTGCTCCTCCCCCACCAACCGAACCCAAGGAGGAGCCCAAACCCAAGCCCCCAGAGGCCAAGAAGACCTTCAACAGCGTGAGCAAGATTGACCGGATTGCCAGAATAGCGTTCCCCCTGCTCTTCGGAACCTTTAACCTGGTCTACTGGGCCACTTACTTGAATAAAAAGCCCAAACTCCAGGGCGCCCTGCAGCCCCACTAATCCTCACCCACCCTGGTCTCGCTCTTTCGTTCGTTCCCCTTTCTTCCTTTCTCTTACTTTCTCTACTGTCCGGTTTATTTCAAATGTCTCTTTACAAGTCAAACAACAACAAACAAACAAACAAACTGTGTCTGTTAGTGGTCAAGTCGTCCCCAGAGTCCTCACCTCACTCCTGTGTAACATATCTTCTACAGTGAAAAAAAAGATGGGAAACAGAGACTTGTGTGCTTCAATATGTGCTTTTTAAAAAATATATATATATATATATATCTGAAAATATCAGATAATTTCACTTCTACACTTATAAAGAAAAAACGAACTGTGTATGTACTGTATATAAGCAGTATATAGCTATATATCCTGTGTCAGAGATCATTCTGCAAACGCACACACAGTAGAGCAACACACCAATGGGAAAAAGAGGTTCCTACTACTTTCTTTTATGTTCTTTATTTATCTCAGTGTCATGAGGGGAGCCACAGCTCCGCCGCGCACTAACACAGACCCAGCCTCCTGGACTCTGGGTACCTCCAGAAACTCTGTAATCGGAGCGGTGGGAAATTCTGGTGAGGGGAAACTTCAGCCTAGAGGTACTGGGAGGGCTTGCCCTTAAGCGTGGAAATTCATAGAGACCACGATCTACCGGGACACAAAGGAAGGATACCAGCTGTGTTTGTCCATGTGGTAGAGATTGTTTTCCAAGTATCAAACACATGTATTCCATCTCTGGAAAGTTGGAGAGTGCTGGTCTCTTGGGAAGCTCTCAGAGTTTGAGGCATTCCCTCACTTAAGGACAAGGCCTCCCTTTTAGTCTCAGGTTGGAGTTTCTCCAAATTTCCTGCGTCCGAGTTTCAGACATTTTTTGGAGTCCAGGAGACGAGGTAGGTTCTGTGGTAGAAAAAAGAGATGAATGATACCCACCATGGCACTTTCTTTTCTTTCTCTTTCTCTCTCTCTCACTCTCGCTCTCTCTCTCTCAATGTCATCGCATTACACTTTTCGTGTTGTACAGAGGTTCTTTGCATGGGCTGATTATTATTTTTGTAATTTGGTTCAAGTTTTTTATTGGTTTCTGCTTTCCATGACTGGCAATCAACTTTAAAAAAAAAACAAAAACAAAAACAAAAAAAAAAAAAAAAAACAATCACAAAAAAACGATGCTACCTTCAAATCTTGGATTCACAGTTGAGTGTTCTTCCATTTCTCTGTTGTAGATCAGAGCTTGACCCTCTTCTGTTTTCTATGGAGATAAATATAGGGTTTCAATAGCAATAAAAACAAACACGTCTCAGTGGACGACAAGTCACTCGTTCCTTCATTCGTTCTTGGGTGTTTAAGAAGACTAGAACCATACGCTGTTTCTTAGACGTATATTTATTTAGTTGTAAATATTATACGAGTTTGAGATGTCAAGTATTAAGCGGTGACCTCTGAGAGTGGACTGGAGAGGGCCTTTTGAGTGACTTTGTTCTTTATTTTATTATGAAATAAGAAGGGAACAAGGTTAAGGTCGTAGCTTTAGCGAGATGCTCTCTTGGACGGAATGTGAATGACAGGGTTCGAGGAGCGAGGAGAATTAAAAACTGTAATATTGTGGAGAATGCATTATTTTATCCAGTATTAAATCACAGTTATTTGTTGTTGTTTTTTTGGCTCTCGTGGCACGGTTGCACGTTAGGGACACGTTAGATTGAGAAGATGACGTTATGTTCCGCTGTTTTTTGCTGCTAGCTGCTAGCGCTGCATTGGAAAGATTCACTGGACGTTAAGAGCAGTGTCTTTTCGATGAAAGGGTACTTCCTAGGTGGCGCTCTAATTTCAGGTTTTTGTGCATAAGTTGTCTCCGGTTGACCTTTCAAAACAAAATATATATATATTATATTAATAATAAAAAAAAACACATTAACTCAGTAAGTACCAGCTACACTGCCTTTTTGTCTCACATGCTGTTTAAAGACAGGCCGGTTTTGTTGTGTAACTGTGGTGAAAAGTTACGTGGTCTTCTCTAGTCAGTATCATGGTCATATAAGGAGTTCTGGGTTCAGCTGGATGCCCTTACAAGGAGTTGTGGATGTGGTTGTGATTTCAAAAGAGATCCTCGTCCAAAAACACTACATGTTACATGCTAACACTGCCCTGAATTACTGTACATTAAGCAATTCAACAATGCTACATGTTAAATATTAATATTTATCTGAATTAACGATAATTACCAGCTCATGTAGTCCTGTATCAGAAATGCTACATGTTTAAAGCTAATTACCATTTCATCAAAGAATTATCTGTCAATAATGCTACATGCTACAAGCTAACAGTGCTCTGAATTACTGTCTTATTAAGATGGTCCAAGTGAACAGTGCTAAAAGCCACAAGCTGAAACTACTTTGTGTTACAGTCTCATTAAGGAGTTTATTTTCAATAATGCTATATGCTACAAGCTAACACTTCTCCAGAATTCAGGTGAACCAGGAACTCCACATATGGGCATCCAGCTCAGATCTGGAACTCCTTATATGGTCATGACGCTGACTAATGTCATTACAACATCAGTGGGCTATTAGCTGCGCAGGCTAGTACAGTGTTTTACAGGCTGTAACATAGTGGCATCTCTGTTTTATTATTTTTCTGGTACCATGTCTCTGTAGGGTGGTGTTCATGAGGCTACACTACACTTGCATACGGTCGTCATGACAACTGACATAAGCCCATCTACATAAACGTTTTGGCAGTTTTCTTTTTCATTAGAGATCCTTCAAAATACACACTACATCTGTGAGCTTTGATGTTAATATAATATAACTTCTCTATTGGCTTAATTGTCAAAGCATATTATAACAGATGACTTTGGAATAACAGTGACATAATGTCAATGAACCCTCCCACACACACACACACACATACACAAACACCCCTGGTAAACAACATAAAATATTATCTTGAAAACATATACCTCATATTTTACTTTATTTAGATTTTTTGAAAGAGTTAAATGGTTCTAAATGTCATATTTAAGTATAATTTGTAGTTTTTTTTTCCCTGGAGGAAATTAATAAAATATGTTTCTTGATCATCATATGACAAGTTTACGTCACATGACTCTAGGTTATGTCAAGGCTTTGTGGCCTGTGACATCTATTGGTATAAGGCAATATAAAATTGAATGTTCTAAGTAGACTTTATGTAGGTGTTACATGGGTTTGAATAGGGCTTATATAGGCCTACATAGATCCCTGTATGTTTAAGTAGGTCTTTTATAGGTCTAAGTAGGGCTTATGTAGACTCTATATATAGGGCTTTTATGTATAGGGCTTATATAGGTGTGTGTACAGATTATATAGGTCTAGGTAGGGTATATGTAGGTCTTATATTAGTCTATGTAGGATGTAGGTTTATAGGGCTTACACGGGTCTATGTAGAGCATGTGTAGGCATTATATAGGTTTATGTAAGGCGTATGTAGGGCTTATATAAGTCTATATAGGTTTATGTAGGCTTGTATAGGGCTTAAATAGGTATATGAAGGGCTTATATATGCCTTTTGCATATCTGTGTAGGTCTATGTAAGGCTTATATAGGCCTTATAATGATGTTTGTAGGCCTTTTGTAGGTCCTAATATTGGTCTATATAGGGCTTGGTAGGTTTGTGTAGGGCTTATGTAAGTATATGAAGAGTTTGCCTAGGGCTTATGTAGCCTTTATTTAAGTGTATGTAGGTCTTTGAAGGTCAGTGAAGGGCTTATGTAGGTCTGTGTAGAGCTATTGAAGGTCAGTGTGGTCTTTATGTGGGATGCAGGTGTTTGCCGGTCTGATGTGGGCCTCATGAAAACTGCCTTACAGTTATTTTCTGTAGCACGATGTCAGTCCCTTCTCAGCAAGCACTTATGGAACAAACAAACAAACAAACAAACAAACAAACCTGTCGAAGCTCTTTGTTGTTTTGTCGCCTGCGAGAAACACTGATGTTTATCATATTACACTTTTACGGAATTATTTTAATGTAGCAATATCCAAATAGTAAGGGCTTTTTCATGATCAAACACATCTGGACACATCTGTGCGGTCCAGTCCGGGGTCAGTGTGTGAGTTTGAGTTTATGCTGTAGCTTTAAAAAAAGAAGAAGTTTATTGTTTTTGTTTGTTTTATGCCCTGAGTTTTAGCAGCGCTAGATTATATGCTATCTTTATTATTGCTATTATTATTTATTATGCTGATCGTGTGTGGGTTGTTTTTTGATGAGTTTAAGAATTTCATTTAAAACCCATTTTTAATTTTCATAATTTGCTGTAGAACATTTGTTGAAGGATTATCTGTGTCCCAAAACCAACAAAGAAACAAACAAAATAGAAATAAGGGGTGGGGCTTGTGACTGGCGATGAAATGCACTCTGGGATTTGTGGGATGATGTGTATGCAAGTGGACAGTGACATATGCCATTGGACACTGCTCTTCTGGAGCCAGATTCTGGTGAAATACTTTATAAATGCGAGTATATTATTATATATATTCACCAATCAACCACAAGATTAAAACCATAGCCAGGTGAAATGAATGACACAGTGATTATCCGGTTGCAGTGCCCCTTGTTGAAGGGATGGTATATCACCACTCGTCCTTCTTCTGAACACTTTGGGTCGGTGCTGACCGCTGTACACTGGGAACACCCCACAGACCTGAGTACTGGAGACTGACCACAACATTATAACCATCGCAGTGCGTTCCTCCAGTCTTTACACTGAACATTTCTCCTGCTTCAGCATCAACTCCAAGAACTGACCCTTCCTTCACTCACTGCCTGACATTACCCTCCCCCTGGAAAGGTGGCGCTGTAACAGACCATCAGTGTTGCTCCCTTCACCTGGCAGTGGCTGATGGCTGCATCTGGCTGTATATACAGAGGGAGAGAGAGAGATGTCCATTTTTACGCCCGAAGGAGGAAGAAAGATGGTCTTGTACTGGAATATAATGCATATATAAATATAAACTTACTGCATTTATAAATACTCCATGAAGATACTTGTTCTAAAGATGAATATTGTTTGTACAAACCTATTGTTATGCATTTTGCACATTAGAGGCATAATTTACATTTACGTAGTGAGCTTTGTGCTATGCAAGGATAGCTTTGAACCATGCTAATTAGCTTTTCCCCCTTAAACTCATTGTCTTTCAGATGAACAACAAAACAACAACAACAACAAAGAAAAAACTGTAAAGAAAAAAGGAGCTGAACTCTTTTAGGAACCATGCACCCTGTTTAGCTGTGGATACTCCCAGGTTATTTTCTCTTTTGCCAGTCGATGATAATAAAAAAGAGACATAAACACACACCTTTCGCTTTATTTCTCATTGAAGGTTCCAAATGTGGTTGTTGTGTTATTATTTTTTTATGTCAAAGGATTTATTAAATAGAAAGTTATGCTGGGCGTCACGTTGGAGCAGCAGGTAGTGTCTCTGTCACAGCTGCAGGGTCCTGGACGTTGTGGGTTTGAGTCGCACTCCGGGTGACTGTCTGTGAGGAGTGTGGTGTGTTCTCCCTGTGTCTGCGTGGGTTTCCTCCGGGTGACTGTCTGTGAGGAGTGTGGTGTGTTCTCCCTGTGTCTGCGTAGGTTTCCTCCGGGTGAATGTCTGTGAGGAGTGTGGTGTGTTCTCCCTGTGGCTGCGTGGGTTTCTTCCGGGTGTCGTGTCGTCCTGTGAACTGGTGCCCGCCCTCCAGTGTGTGTTCCGGACTGGCGCCCAGTGATTCTGTGTAGGCTCCAGACCCACCCCCACCCTGGAATGGATAAGGGTTACAGACTATGAATGAATGAATAATTTTACTATGAATGAGAAAGTGTCACTGCAGGGGGAGTCTCTGACCCACAGCTGCGCTGCAGGGTTTCGGGGTCCTGGATGGGATCCTCTCCTGGTGTGAGTGTGTGAAACTGTCCACAGGTGTTAGTCCAGGTTGTGTGCTCTTTCTGTGATTTTCTTTGTAGATTATATAAACTGAGTCAGCACTGAGTGATATAGGTCCACATATTATGAAAAATCCCTTGTTCAGTTTGTGTTCAGTGTGTTAAAGTGTGAATCTGGAGGCCGTGTTTATGTGAGAGCACAAAGACGAGGTTAAACTCAGCAAAACAGACACAACGAGCACGGAGAAATAAGAGCACTGAGTAAAAACGGAGAAGAAAGAGAACAGAGTGAAAATGGCTAAAAACCAGAGCTTCTGCTCCTCGCTCCTCACTGCTGTGCGCTCGGGGTCGGGGTGAACAGCGAGCGGCTCATTATCATTTAAAGGAACAGGTGCTGAAAGCATTCTGAACAGGGCTGTTTACACAGGGGGAGAAGAGGGGGGAGACATACACAGGTGAATATCCTAACAGAGATCTTGAAATAAGGGAGATTTGAAACACTGAAGGTTTTAAGGTGGTCTCATTGTCTGTAGTGTGTGCAGTGTTTGGATGATATGCACTTTGTCCTCGGTGCAGAAACCCAACTCAGTGGAGGAGGAGACTCAACTTTCTGCATCTCATTACAGCTCTGAGAGTTTCGTTAGCCTCATCAAAGCCACTGGGCGGCTGGGGGACGCTGTGATGAATCTCGATTTTCAAAAGTGTTTGAACTCATGATGAAACTCAGAGCAAGACAAACACCACTGCAGAGTTTGGGAAAGTTTCCCCGGAGCCAGAAAGTCATCTATGACAAAGTGAGACCACCTTAAACCACCTCTATCTTCAGGTTTTTTATTTATAAAACTGTATGTTAAAGATATGCCACAGAATAATTATTTTCCAGTGTTATTCTCCGCTTTTCTATAACCATCCACCAACAGTCAACAAACCATCTACAGACTGTCAACAGCCTGTCAGTTGACTGTCACAAGCCAGATTATTTCCTGACTCTCAACAACATCAGAATAGTCCTTTAGGTGAAAATTAAAGGTGCAATGTCCAACATTTTTTCACCAGATGTCGCCCTAGAGCACAGCATTTCAGAACCAAACATTTATTCATTCTTTAATTGTCTGTAACCCTTATCCAGTTCAGGGCGGTGGTGGGTCCGGAGTCTACCCGGAGTTACTAGGCGCGAGGTGGGAACACACCCTGGAGGAGGCGCCAGTCCTTCACAGGCCCATGCAGACACATGCAGAACACACCAAACTCCTCACAGACAGTCACCCGGAGCAGGGCTTTAACCCACAACCTCCAGGCCCCTGCTGTATGACTGTGACACTACCTGCTGCTCCACCATGACGCTTCAGAACCAAACAAATACTTGTCATTCGAGGCAAGGCAAGGCCAATTTATTTATACAGCGCCTTCCGTGCACAATGTCAATTCAAAGTGTTTTATATTAAAGTACATAAAAAATACAGTAGAAAAATAAAAAATGTAAGAGATCATAAAGTTTTAAAAACAATTAAATTATGAATTAAAAGAAAATTAAAAGATAAAAGTACAATAAAATAGTAAAAGACAATAAAATAAACAGAATAAATTAGAGATGTAAAAATATAGACGTAGACTGAAGTGTCAAGTGCAGTGCGTCTCAAAGGCACAGAAGATCAGGAAGGTTTTTAGTGTAGATTTGAAGATTGTAAAATTAGGGGCAAATCTGATGCGTTCTGGGTGCCTGCTCCAGATGCAGTCAGCATAGTGACTGAAGCCATGACCAAAGCCACAAGCTTGAAGCTTACAGCAATTGTGGAAAGTCACACTGAGCCAAACAGAGCTCATAATATTCACAACAAATTCATTGAGTAACAGCTAACATCATCATGCCAGTCACTCATGAAAACAGACTTAAAACTTAAATAATAACTAACATATTTTCAAAAGTATTTTACATAAAACAGCGCTTACAGAGGTCCACAAAACACCAAAAGACAAATAAAATCACAACAACACAAAGGGTATAAAGCAGCACATGGAATATAGAAGTCCAGAGAGAACAGGAGTAGCTAATGTGCTCAGCAGAGACACTGTGTTAATACTGATGCAGAATGCTGTCATTAACTGTCAGTGCCAAAATATAGCACTCATCACTGACGCATGGACGATTAAAGCAGATGATCTCCTAAGACTGGGAGAGTAGAAAAAACAGGCTCCTCTGGTTCTGGAGCTTGGGAAAAGAAAAGCAACTGAATGAGGCATTTCTTTTTCCAGTGGGGAGGGCCATACTGGGGAGCAAATGAAAACAGATAAAAGTATCTCATACACACTCATACTCCTCTGCCTGCGCTGGAGAGAGTCTCACAGCACTCAGAAGCAGAGAATCCCACTGCATCTTGTGTGGAGCATAATGAGGAGGAAAAGACTGTTATCCTCTGTTAGCCACAGTAGCATTTTCACCATAGGATCTAATGTAAAGCTGTAAGCATCAGACTCTAATGCGTCTCTCTGCTCTTCTGTCTGAATCTGAGTGAGTTATTCACACACAGATCACACACAAGCTTCAGTCATCGTCTTATTTCACTGCTGTGTTGTTGTAGTGTGTAAGTATTTCTCTGTCTCACTCTTTTCCCCCTTTTTACAGGTAAATAATCAGACCCCTCTGTCCCTGAGCTCTGAGAGTGAACAGACTCTTGGAGGATAAAGTTTTATTGTGACTGTCACCTAAACTATTTCTCTGGTTTGGGCTAAAGTTTAATAAAATAGTTCTCCTCATCTGAAGGTGAGAGTGATCAGTGAGAGGTTTCCACGCCGCAGTTAAACAGAGGCCGAATCCCAAATGTCTCCCTACATCCTCTGTAGTGTCCAGTCCAATCCAACTTGATTTATATAGCACTTTAACACATTCACAAAAGACCAATGTGCTGTAGAAAAAATAAAATACAAAACATTATAACAATACATTACAGAATAAAAATAAAAACAAATGCATTCAACAGATTAGGTGACAAAAGCTAAGGAGTGTAGGTGCCTGTCTAATGTACAGGGGCAGATTGTTCCATAATTTAGGGGCCGTTACAGCAAAAGCATGGTCCCCTCTAATCTTATAATTGGTTTTTGGGCACCTTCAGGAGCAGCTGATCAGCTGACCTGAGTGAGCGCGGAGGCTTGTAGGGATGTAACAGCTCTGAAAGGTAGGATGGGGCAAGACAATTTAGGGATTTTAAAATGGACCCTAAAGTATTTAGGCAGTCAGTGAAGTGAAGTTAAGATGGTGGTATGTGCTTATACTGACGTATATGTGTATGTGCCAGTTAAGAGCCATCCTGCTGCATTTTGTACAGACTGTAACAGGGCAAGAGAGGACCCACTGACTAACTAACAGTCCAGCCGAGTGGTAATAAAGGCATGGATTACCATCTCAAATTGTTGTCCCGAGACAACTGGCTTTACTTTGGCCAGCTGCCTCAGATGAAAGAAGCTTGATTTGACTACTGCTTTGATTCGGCTGTCAAGCTTGAGTTCTGAGTCAATTTTCACTCCCAGATTTGTGATAACGGGCTTGGTGTACTGAGCCAAAGAATCCACATCTACTGGTAGGGTCCTAATGGTGCCACCAAAGACCATCAGTTCTGTCTTATTTTCATTGACCTTAAAAAAGTTACCTGCCAACCAAGATTTTATGTCCTCAAGGCCACTAACAGAGGTCCAACCGAGTCTTTTTTCTTTAGTGGCACATAGATTTGGCTATCATCTGCATAGCAGAGAAAAGCAATATATGGAGCTAAGAGGGAGCAGAGAATGACTCAGAGTCATCAATGCTGATCTGAAATTTTCATTGGTATGACCAGAACCATTTCAGGGCTATGTGTGGAACAGTGGAACTGTGTTCTCTGAAGTGATGGAGTTTCTCTGGTGTGTGGAACAGTGGTACGGTGTTCTCTGGAGTGATGGAGTTCCTCTGGTGTGTGGAACAGTGGAACTGTGTTCTCTGGAGCGATGGGGTTCCTCTGGTGTGTGGAACAGTGGAACTGTGTTCTCTGAAGTGATGGAGTCCCTCCGGTGTGTGGAACAGTGGAACTGTGTTCTCTGGAGTTATGGGGTTCTTCTGGTGTGTGGAACAGTGGAACTGTGTTCTCTGGAGTGATGGAGTTTCTCTGGTGTGTGGAACAGTGGAACTGTGTTCTCTGGAGTGATGGAGTCCCTCCGGTGTGTGGAACAGTGGAACTGTGTTCTCTGGAGTTATGGGGTTCCTCTGGTGTGTGGAACAGTGGAACTGTGTTCTCTGGAGTTATGGAGGTTCTCTGGTGTGTGGAATAGTGGAACTGTGTTCTCTGGAGCGAAGGAGTTCCTCTGGTGTGTGGAACAGTGGAACTGTGTTCTCTGGAGTGATGGAGTTCCTCTGTGATGAGTTTGAACTAACCCCCAACCCCAGCCCCTGACCCTCACTGATGATGATGAGGCTGAACTCCATCAGATCCTCACAGCTATGTTCCACTGTCTGGTGTAAATTCTTCCCAGAGCAGAGCTTCTCCTCTCTTGCTGTGATCTAAAGTTATAGGAGCTAGTTATGCTAACGAGAAGTTAATTGGTTGAGTGCTGGCTGGGGCAGAGCTGGTGCCTTTCTTCTTTGAAATAGGTCTTTCAGTTTTTCCTCCCTCCATTCCTTCATTGCTCCATCCCTCCGTCTCAGGTGCAGTGCAACGTGTGCTTCCTCAAAAGCAGAAGAGAAGCGCCTAGAGATTGTTACATAACTCTCTGCTCTCCAGCTCAATTCTCTCTCTCTCTCACTCTCCTCATTTTTATTTATCCATCTTTCTCTGCCCTTTAAAAAATGTTTTACTATTTATTTGAGATGCAAAAGACAGCATGACATTATTACTATTGTTATTTGTGGAAGGATGTTACGGATGTTTGTTTTTATTGAGCTGGGTTTTATCATAATGCTTCTTACACACTTTGTAGTAACATCATTTCGACTCAAACTGCTAACATAGCAGAAAACATGTACATGTGACTACCCCTCATCAGATCACCCACCTTAAATACGCCTATATCTCGTCAGACCACCTTAAATACACCTACATCCCATCAGACCACCTTAAATAAATTTACATCGTATCAAACCAACTTAACTTCACTGAAATGTAATCAGACCACTGTAATTCCAGCTACTTCTCAATCAACCACTTCAAATTTACTTATATCACATTATTCCACATTTAATCCACCTACAATATATCAAACCACTTTTAACTAACCGACATCTCATTAAACCACTTTAAACACACCTACATCTCATCAAGCCACCTTAAACCCACCTACATCTCATTAAACTACCTTAAACCCACCTACATCTCATTAAACCATCTTAAACCCACCTACATCTCATCAAACCACCTTAAACCCACCTACATCTCATCAAATCACATTAAATACACCTACATCTCATCAAACTACCTTAAATACACCTACATCTCATCAAACCACCTTAAACACACCTAAATTGCATCAAACCACCATAAACCCATCTACATCTCACCAAACCATCTTAAACACACCTACATTGCATCAAACCACCTTAAATACACCTTGTTTAAATACACCTTAAACAAACCTACATAATATCAAAGCACCTTAAACATACCTACATACAATCAAAGCAATTTAAACCCACCTGCATCTCATCAAACCACCTTAAACACACGTACATCACATCTAGACCTAGTGCTGACAGACATATCGAAGCCCAGATATCACTGGCGTTTTAATGTGAACCTGTTGCACGACCACATTAAATACACATACATCTCATCAAACCACCTTAAATACACCTACATCTCATCAAACCACCTTAAACCCACCTACATCTCATTAACCTACCTTAAATACATCTACATCTCATCAAACCACCTTAAACCCACCTACATCTTATGAAACTACCTTAAACCCAGCTACTTCTCATCAAACCACCTTAAATACACCTACATCTCATCTAGACCTAGTGCTGACCGACACATCGAAGCCTAAATATCACTGGCATTTTAATGTGAACCTGTTGCATGTGGAGTCTTTTGTGAAAATTTTGTCTTGTTGTGGGAAGCATGGAGACAGCGACAGAAAGGTTGAGAATGTGGGTCTGTGGTGGGAGGTCGGGAAACACAAGTGAACTTTTCTGTCAGCAGTACACTTCACATACAGCTGCAGCAGTGAAGAGTACCATTCTGGAGCTTGAGAAATAAGTCAGTCTTTTAGAAAACAATAATATTGTTGGGAACCGCACAGAAACAAGGAACCTCCTGGAGAACAAGAGAAAGACTTTTTCACCATGAGCAGGTGAAAGGAGCTCTGATTAGAGACATGGACGTACAAATCGGATTCCAAAAAAGTTGGGACACTAAACAAATTGTGAATAAAAACTGAATGCAATGATGTGGAGATGGCAAATGTCAATATTTTATTCGTAATAGAACAGATGACAGATCAAAAGTTTAATCTGAGTAAATGTAACATTTTAAAGGAAAAATATGTTGATTCAAAATTTCACAGTGTCAACAACTCCCCAAAAAAGTTGGGACAAGTAGCAATAAGTGGCTGGAAAAAGGAAATTCAGCATATAACGAACAGCTGGAAGACCAATTAACACTAAATAGGTCAATTGACAACATGATTGGGTATAAAAAGAGCTTATCAGAGTGTCAGTGTCTCTCTGAAGCCAAGATGGTAAGAGGATCACCAATTCCACTATTGTTGCGCAGAAAGTTAGTGCAGCGAAACCAGAATGGTGTTACCCAGCGTAAAATAGCAAAGACTTTTTTCATCACCAACCGTGCATAACATCATCAAAAGATTCTGAGAATCTGGAACAATTGCTGTGCGTAAGGGTCAAGGCCGTAAAGCTCTACTGGATGCTCGTGATCTCCGGGCCCTTAAACGTCACTGCACCTCAAACAGGAATGCTACTGTCAAGGAAATACCAGAATGGGCTCAGGAATACTTCCAGAAAGCACTGTCAGTGAACACAATCCATCCGCCGTTGCCAGCTGAAACTCTACAGTTCAAAGAGGAAGCAATTTCTAAGCAAGCTCCACAAGTTTAGATGTTTGCACTGGGCCAGGGGTCTTTAAAAATGGAGTGTGGCAAAATGGAAGACTGTTCTGTGGTCATATGAGTCACGATTTGAAGTTCTTGATAGAACACTGGGACACCATGTCATCTGGACCAGAGAGGACAAGGATAACCCAAGTTTTTAATCAACGCTCCGTTCAGAAGCCTGCATCACTGATGGTATGGGGTTGCATGAGGGCTTGTGGCATGGGCAGCTTGCATGTCTGAAAAGGCACCATTAATGCAGAGAACTATGTTCAGGTTCTAGAACAACATATGCTCCCACCTAGACGTCATCTCTTTCAGGGAAGACCCTGCATTTTTCAACAAGATAATGCCAGACCACATTCTGCAGCAATCACAACATCATGGCTACGTAGGAGAAGGATCCGGGTACTGAAATTGCCAGCCTGCAGTCCAGATCTTTCACCTATAGAGAACATTTGGCGCATCATAAAGAAGAAGGTGCAACAAAGAAGGCCCAAGACGATTGAACAGTTAGAGGCCCGTATTAGACATGAATGGGAGAGCATTCCTATTTCTAAACTTGAGAAACTGGTCTCCTCTGTCCCCAGACATCTGTTGAGTGTTGTAAGAAGAAGGGGGGATGCCACGCAGTGATAAAAAATGGCCTTGTCCCAACGTTTTTGGGATTTTTTGACGCCATGAAATTTTGAAACAACATATTTTTCCCTTAAAATGATACATTCTCTCAGTTTAAACTTTTAATCTGTGATTTGTGTTCTATTCTGAATAAAATATTAGATGTTGGCACCTCCACATCATTGCATTCAGTTTTTATTCACAATTTGTTTAGTGTCCCAACGTTTTTGGAATCCAGTTTGTAGACGCCCCGAGTGCCTTTTTTTCAGTCTGGAGCAGAAGGCGGTCCACCAGAACCCCCTGATGTTCCTCCGGCACTCAGATGGACTCCTGACCTCAGCGCCTGGTGAAATGAGGCAGATCGATGGACTTTTATACGGACCTCTATAGTGCAGATGCCACTGACCCCGGCAGCACGCAGGAATTTCTGGAAGGACTTCCCAAATGGAAAGAACCAGACATTGAAGCTCTGGATACAGACATCGAACTGTACGAACTGAAGGCTGCCGTACATCAGCTTTCCACTGGATGCTCTCCTGGCATTGACGGCCTGCCGGCCGAGTTCTATAAATGTTTCTGGAGTGCCTTTGGACTGGACCTGCTTGCCATTTTTAAATGGTCCCTGCAGGTCGGGCGACTGTGCCTAAGTTGCATTAGAGCTGCACTCTCTCTTCTCCCTTAAAAGGGGGACCTGGGGCTTTTAAAGAACTGGTGGCGCTGCTGTGCATGGACTATAAAATCCTGTCCAGGTGTCTGTCCAACAGACTGAAGGAGTTCATGCATGGCTGGTGAACCCAAACCAGACTTACTGTGTCCCACAATGGACTATAATAGACAATCTGTTCCTTATGTGGGATATTATTATGTTGTGCCTGCTGCTTTAAGCAGCGGCGCAATATATTGTTCTTCTATTTTTCAGTATTCTTATTATTCCGCGTTTCCTTGTCCGCTTAACTCGTCCTGCAGTTTTCAAGCTATCGACTCCGTTCCACCTGGAAATCGTGCATCTTATAGCGATGATGTGGACTTGTATACAGCTTTCTGATACCTGCACTCGTTCGTTCGCTACACTCGTTTTTCGGTCCATTTTTCCCCAGTCATTTCTATGGAATTAATTTTCAAAGTGCTCTAACTCGGTCAATTTTTAAGCTACGGACACGAGATTTCAGATGGTCGGACCTGGGCACAACGGGACCATTTTTGGATTACTCATCCTTCCCTTTCTATCCCTCCTTCAAAATCTCTTCATTCATTTCAATGGGTGGCAGTTAGAGTGGGTGATGTCACCGCATTCTAGCTTCTCTGCCCGAAAACCGTTTTTTCACTTTTCAGCCGAACAATTCGCCATAACTTCCTTATAGTTTCACCTAGAAACTTCATTTAAATTTTAAATGGTAGAGAAACGTGTCCTTTCTAGCTCCTGTAAAGTTGAACATTATTGAAAATATGGTTTTTGAGTTATGAATTTCTGTTCGGCACTAGGGATGGTTTTGGCTCCCATAGAGTTCAATGTATTTTTAGAGCGGCTCAGAGTGCGGTTTCTAAATTTTTCTCCTGTTTTTAACTCTTTAAGCATTTGTTCGGAAGGTGGGTACGCTCCCATAGGAATGCATTGTAATGATGTTTTTTCTTTTTCAATTTTCTGCCGAACATTTCACCATAACTTCCTTATACTTTCACCTACAGACTTCATTTACATTTCAAATGGTAGAGAAATTTCCCCTTTCAAAAACTTGTAAATGTCAGACCATTTCAGAATATTGTTTTTGAGTTATGATTTTTATTTTCGACACTTGGGAGGTTTTCAGCTCCCATAGAGCTCAATGTATTTTAAGAGCGGGTCGGCACGCAGATTTTTAAAAATTTGCCTGTTTTTAACTCGCCATTACACCATCAATTCTCACTCAAAGTGCCAAAACATTTACACCATCTCGAGTGCCAGACTTTCCTTATCGCTACGTTATGTTTTGTTCATTTTTGGACCTGGAAAAGTTTTCGAGCTATGGGTGATTTTTTGGAGGGTCCCCCTTCTGGTCAAAATTCATTGATTCGTGAGTCTGTCAGTTGTGTTCTGTGAGCATGCATGTGAGAGAGAGAGAGAGGGGGGGGGGGGCAGAGGCAGATACAGAGGGGAGGGAAACAGAAATACATAAGCAGTCTCTAACACTTTAAAGGTCATTTTTAAGGGGGACATCTTCATTATCCAGGGTTTCTTAAGGTGGATTTTTTTGAATACCTAATTCACAGTATACCAGCTGTCTTTTCAACATTTTAACCTTTATTTCAAGTGGTCATTTTTAAAGGTGGTCGTCTCAATACAATTGTGGGTTTTTTTAATGTGGAATTTTTCTTAAGGTAGTATTTAAAATGTATTGGCCATCTTTCTATGCTTTTAAGACTCTTTTGGCCTGCGAGGAACTGGGGGGGCGGTTCTTGAGTTATGAAGGTTTGTTCAGCACTAGGAGGGTTTCGGCTTCGATAGAGTTCAATGTATATTCAGAAAGCAGAATTTTACAAAGCTCTCCTGTTTTCAACTCATCATTACACCAACTCGATCGCCTGACTGTCCTTGACGCTACAGTATGTTTCGTTCAATTTTGGACCCTGGAAAGTTTTCGTGCTATGGGTGATTTTTTGAATCGTGAGTCTGTCAGTTGTGTTCTGTGAGCGTGCGTGTGAGAGAGAGAGAGGGGGAGGGGAAGGGGGCAGAGGGAGAGACAGAGGGGAAGAGGTGTGAAGGACACAGAAATACATAGGCAGTCTCTAAGAAATTAAAGGTCATTTTTAAGGTGAACGTCTTGATTATCCAAGGTTTCTTAAGGTGGAATTTTTTTTTTTAAATTCCTTGTTCAAAACATACTGGCTGTTTTCAACATTTTTACCTTTATTTACAGTGGTCATTTTTAAACGTGGACATGTCAATACAATTCTGGGTTTCTTAAGGTGGAATTGTTTTTAAAGGTGGAATTCAAAATGTATCGTTTTTCATTCACGGCCTACGGAGCTCCATAGAGTCCAATGTAAACTGCTGTGGGAGAGTGCTCTCTTAACATCCCACTACCAACAGCTTAGCAGTCAACTCCTTCACCATAGTGTCACCTAGGGACCCATGCATTTACCGTATAGACAGCCTCACTTTAAGCGGGAAAGACGCAGATTAGGGGACGGAGGTTTCAGCGGCGCAACATCTCGCGTTTCCTCCTGGAAATTCAGACCTCTAGTTGAACTCTCTCTAGTGTTCTCTCTCTTCCTGTGATGTGGATCTTCTCTCCATTGACCAAGAAAAGGCCTTTGACAGAGTTGACCACTTTTATCTTTGCAACGGGCTGCGCAGTTTTAGTTCAGGAATGTTTTTATATCCTGGGTCCACCTGTTGTACACAGAGGCCTCGGTCCTGCTGAAAGTGGGAAGTGGGCTCAGTCACCCAATCAGGATGGGACGGGGGGTCCGGCAGGAATGCCTGTTGTGCCTTTGCTCTGTAGGCTGAGGTCAAGGCTTGAAGGGCTGGGGGCACAGGGTCTGGAGGTCAAGGTGGTGTTGTCTGCATATGCAGATGATGTGACAGTTTTTATTAGAGGGGAGGGTGACGTTTAGGAGTAGACTCAGGCACTGTGTGCCTATGCGAGAGCATCCTCAGCCAGGGTAAACTGGGGCAAGCCAGAAGGTTTTATTTTGGGATGATGGCAGGGAAGGGGATTCGCAGTGTTGCTGGAAGGCGAAAGACTGGACTCTTCTGGAGTGGACAACACTGGACCTGTGCCTCTGTTCTCTATTTGCTTATGAGTGATGGAGGGCAGGGGCTGAGGGATCTACCCAGCTGCATCCAGGGTTTCAGGCTGCAGACGGCTCAGAGACTGCTCTACAGGTTGTGGTTGACTTGGGCTGCTACATCCTGTGCCCTCCTTCGACGTGTTGACAACCTGGGGTAGGGCAGACAACCCTTTGTTCTGCAGCTGACCAAGATGAACTTGTCTGGAACAACAAGGTTTTACCAGTCAGTCCTGAGAACCTGGGCCTCGGTCATAAAGACCACCAAGACTGAGGCTGAGGTTCTTCTCTCCATTGAGGATGAGTCTCTGTTCTTCAATCCCCTGATCCAGACCACCGTGCTCTCTGCTCCAAGCCTTCCCTTGAGCTTCCAAAGAGCTGGCCTCATGAAGCTGGGGAACCTGAGAGTGCAGGGGGCCTGGAAGTCAGCGGAAGCCGAGAGCCGAGAACAAGATCCTGTCCATTCAACTGTTGCAGAGGGTCCTGAGGGAGGTTGGCAGCACCAGAACTCTAGCCCACCCCACGGCTGAAGAGGAGGGACCCTTTCCTTCCCTTGACATGGAACCAAATTCTGCAGAATATTAGGAGGAGGAAGGAGATTCAGACCTTCAGCGACACATCAATAAAGGCTGCATGTGTAAAGGTTCAACACAGGACCTCTCTCTAGGGACTGAAGGAGTCGAGATGGTCAGGTCTGGGCTGATTGCCTCATTGCAGCAGACTTTTTGAGGTACAGATTAAGCAAAGCCACAAGAAGCTGCTGCCTTTACAAAAGACATTTTGAATATCCACCTACAACTGAGTTGTGAACAGGTACTAAGTGATTATATACAGGTGTCTGTAAAGAACACAGTCATAACGTCAGGAAAGAACATAATCATCAGCTCAGTCTGCTCTGAATACTGCAAAGCAACTGTTTTTCAGCAGCTTACTTTACCTTCATCAATAACCAGGTTTCCACTGCTGCATTATGCTGTTTCAACTAGTGCCTCGGTGGCTTTCAGTTTGGTTCATTACAGATTCTAACAGGTATTAAATTAATGTATTTTCTTTATTTTAAGTAACACTCGCCATCAGGAAACTCACTACACCTTCCCCCCGCACTCTCCAAGAGCGCAGGGTAGCCAACTTTCTGAAACCAAACTAAGGAACGCAGAGGCAGGGGGCGGTATGCACTCGTAAATCCTTTTCAACTGCAGTTAATCAGATAAAACATTTTAGTTGTCAGACATTTATACATATATTAAGCCAACTGCCATCAGGATGGTAATTCTTCCACTGTTTTTTTTTTTTTTTTTCATTTCATGGTGACTGTTGTGTTCTATTAAAAATGACAATAATCATTTAATGAATCAAAAAGTAAACACTAAAAACTAAAAGTGAATTATTCATGCGATAACTATCTTCAAAATCAGTTCAGAATAGAACAAATCGAGAGAGAGAGAGAGTGTGAGACAGAGAAAAAGAGAGGAGAAATCAGTCAGTCATCAGACCTGTAGTCAGCAGGGGGTCATCAGTGATTTCATTCGTGACCGATAACTGTAAAAACTGCTTCTGCTGATCACTGATTGCTCAAAGTTGCTCATTCATGACTCTTAGTGACCCTTTTCAAAGCAATCAGGAGAAACAGCTTGAGAAAGAAAGATGACGTGAGACACCTATGTCCAGATTAACGATGATGTGTTCAGCATCAGAGCTGAGACAGTTGTGAGTGCTGGTGAGAAACAGTGGAGCTCTGTCTTTGGTTCAGCTGCCGATAAACTGATATTTTTCTCAGCACTGAGCTCAGCATGAGATACATCTGAGACCTTCACTCAAACTCCAGAGGAGACATTCCTGGATTCTGTCTCAGGAGAAACTTCATGGGAAGTTATGGGAGACCACTGATACCTCCAGTCAAAATCAAGAGAAGACAAAGGAAACATTCTTGGCTTTTACAAGAATGGAAGATTCTTGGAAGAAGAGGGGGCATTCATGAATTCTTTTTTCTAGAGAAACATCTGAGGTCAATGTGAGACTTTACTGAGATCTCTATTGTCCCTTCACATCTAAAGCAAATAACATAAACATATCATCAGCAAGAGCCGGGTCCCAGCAGCCAGATTTTGAGGGGCCATATGGTTTTGGACAACTACTAGAAAACTGCTGTGAGCTTTTGATGTCATTAAGCCACATGAGCCTTAGAATGATCTGATGCTGATGTTGGATGACGGTTTCTGGATCCCAGCTCATCACGGCAGAACTGGACGGACTTCTATCACTCCAGAGAACACAGTTCCACTGCGTTCTTTTAACACTATAGATTATTTGGTCTTTAAGGGGCACAGTACACTCATTGCTCCACCTTAAACTCCAACTGTGAATGCAGCTATTGGATCTGAAACCTCTAAACACCATCTGTTTATTGGCTCACTACTAAACATCATGAATGAGGGCACATTTGATATGTAAATTATATGTAAATGGTCCCCTCCAAGGTGTATTCCTGCCTTGCGCCCAATGATTCCAGGTAGGCTCTGGACCCACCGTGACCCTGAACTGGATAAGCGGTTACAGATATTGAATTAATGATGAATGAATGAATATGTAAATGGTATAAATAGCCATTCATAAAATACTGCAGCTGATTCACCAACTGCGCTCTGTCATGTGCAATACCCAACCTGGTCACCAGAGGTCCTCATCACCAGAATAGTAGCTGTCACCCTTAGCAACGGATCCATTATACGCACCTGTTTTCAATATCTCATTAACCCCTCTACTTATACTCCCCTCACACAGAGATTCACTGTGAAGCATTGCCAGTTCTTTCTGCAAAGCCTAGCGGTCATAGTTATTTGCCCACTTGTGTTTTGCTTTCGGCTTTTCTTTTTGAATCTAGATTTTGGACTTTGCTTTGGAACTGTTTGCCTGGTTTTCTCTGATTCTTGTTCTTGGTTTTTGAACTCTTTGCTCTGCCCTTGACTCTGCTTTTTGGATTTGTGTATATGGATGCCTGCATATGGATCCTACCAACTTGTTGGCCTCATTACAGAATGCTTCGCCCAACATGGATCCAGTGGGCATTCAGGAACTATAAACTGCTATCGCTAATCAAGGAAAACTCCTCGGCTCTCATGAACAACAATTACAATGCTTGAACAACACCATGGATGAACTGCTTGTAACATTGTGAAATCTCATCCCAACAAGTACAACTGCTGCTGCTAAGGCTTCCCCCTCTGTGTCATCCGCACCAGCTCTATGGGAGTTCACTGGAGTCACTGTAAAGGCTTTTTGATGCAATGTAAAATATATTTCAGCAGGAACCCCTCTGCTTTCCCCACAGATGAAACAAAAATTGCTTTTACACTGTCGCTGCTATCAGGTCGAGCACTCACTTGGGCTACTGCTATGTGGGGTACTCAGAATGCTATCGATTGTCATATGCTAACTTTGAATCTGTCTTTCATGATGTTTTTGACCACTCTGCTAGGTGTAAGGATTCAGGAGAACTACTACTTCAACTGAAACAGGGGAGAAAAACAGCATTCCGAACATTAGCAGTAGAGAATGGCTGGGATGAGAGTGCTTTACTGACAGTTTATAGGTGCAGTCTCAACGACACCCTCAAAACAGAGCTAGCATGTAAAGGAGACCAGCTCAACTTTTCACAATTTGTTCAACTTTCCATAAAATTGGACAATCTCATTCGTGCCAGACGTCACACCACTGCAGTCCTCAGTTCCCCTGTTGTAGGCTCCACCCCTTCAAATGACCCAGAGGCTATGGAGATTGGAAGAGCAAAACTCTCCACAGAGAAGCGCCAAAAATGCGTGAGAGAACGTTTGTTTCTACTGTGGTCAGTCCAGACACTTTAAAATCACCTGTCTGTCCCTTCCTCAATCTTCCACCAACAAAGAAAACTTTGTCTCCCGGTCACTCTAAAATGGGGTTCCTGTCACTCTTCCCTACTAGCCCTAGTGGACTCAGGTGCTGCTGGAAATTTTTATTGATCAGAAGATGGCTCATGATCTCGGCATCCCTCTGATCCCAGACTCAGACATCCCTAAGTCCAGACTCTAACATCCAAGTACATATACCCCGTGAATATAAAAACTGGTCCAACGTGTTTAGTAAAAGTAAAGCTGCTTGTCTTCCCCCTCACCATCCCTGGGATTGTGCCATTGATCTTCTCCCAGGTACCACACCTCCTAAGAGTAGGATCTACCCCCTCTCCTTGCCAGAATCACAGACCATGGAGCAATATGTTCAGGAAGCTTTGGCACTTTTGCCCTTATATGTCCCCTGCAGCCACCAGATTCTTTTTTCTTAATTAAAAGATGGTGGATTGAGACCTTGCATTGACTATAGGGGACTTAATGCCATAACAAAGAACCACTATCCCCTTCCCCTTATTCTCTCAGCCATTGAACAAGTCAGAGAAGCCAAATTTTACACCAAACTAGACCTAAGAAGCACATATAATCTTATCAGAATTCATGAGTGGGATGAATGGAAAACCATGTTCATGACATCATCAGGCCATTATGAATATCTAGTAATGAGTTATGGATTGGTCAATGCTCCTGCTGTCTTTCAATCTTTCATTAATTACATATTTAGAGATTTGCTTAATAAATGGGTAATCTGTTACATTGACAACATTCTTGTTTACTCCAAGCCCATCACAGAACACATCCACAATGTCCAACAAGTTCTCACACACCTAGAACAAAACAATCTGTTCGTTAAACTGGAAAAATGTGAATTTCATAAAACTCAATTTTCAAGGTATCAGCAATTACACAATGACCTCAACCAAAAACTATCAAAGAGTTGCAAAGATTCCTGGGCTTTGCAATTTTTTACAGAAGGTTCATAAGAGGTTTTAGTGGCATAACAGTTCCTCTTACCTCTCTTCTCAAAGGGAAACTCAAATCATTGAAATTGACACCAGAAGCCTCCACCTCCTTTGAGATACTGAAGAATCGTTTCACCAGTGCCCCCATCCTGTGTCATCCTGATCCATCTCTTCCGTTCATCTTGGAGGTTGATGCTTCAGAAACAGGTATATCCTTTTGTTATATTGACAGACCATTGTAACCTGGAGTATGTTAAGTCTGCCAAACGAATTAACTCACATCAAGCCAGGTGGTCCCTGTTTTTTTTACTAGGTTTAACTTCACACTGAAGTCTAGACCAGCTTCCAAATATGGGAAAGCTTATGCTTTGTCTCCTATGTTTGATAAAGAACAAAGTAAACCGTTTACCGGGGAAGACATATGTGCCCCTAAGCATTCACCCCACTTTACTACAATGGGTACACACATCCCTGAGCTCTGGTCATCCAGGTATTCAACGTACTCTGTCTTTAGTACAGAATGAATTCTGGTTGCCTACAGTAGTCCGAGATGTTACAGAGTACGTAAAATCATGTGCAGTATGTACCTCTAGTAAATCCTCCAGTCAGCACCCTGCTGGTCTGCTAGAACCTCTGCCCATTACTCAGCATCCCTGGTCTCACTTGTCCATTGATTTCTTTACTGACTTACCAGTATCACAAAGAAACAATATTGTCTTTGTTATTATCGACCGGTTCTCTAAAGCCTGTCGCTTAATTCCGCTCCCTAAACTTCCTTCTGCCTTAGAAACAGCTGAAGTCATGTTTAAAGAAGTTTTTAAATTGTTTCCCACATTTCTTGCCGTATTCTGTAATTATTTTGGGGATAAAATCCCAATGTAACAAACATCACAATGACCATTTTGTAAATTTTATTTTAGCATTTTGTGCTTGAAATGAGATCAGATATGTTTTTAAAATAAGCATTTCTCTGGTCTCTCTGTACTGACCAATCATGCCGGATTATGGGCGGCACGGTGGCTTGGTGGTTAGCACGTTCGCCTCCCAGCGCTGGGATCTTGGGTTCAAGTCCCATCTGGGTGGAGTTTCCATGTTCTCCCCGTGTCTGCGTGGGTTTCCTCCGGGGGCTCCGGTTTCCTCCCACAGTCCAAAAACATGGAGGGTAGGTGAATTGGCTTCTCTAATAACTGTCCTGGTGTGTGAATGAATGTCTGTATGTATGAGCCCAGATATGGATTGGCGCCCGATGCAGTCCTCCAGGTGGACGGTCGTTTCTGGTTGAGAGTACGCTGTGCGCGTTTGGCTGCCGCTTCTCGCCAGTGTGTGTGTGTGAATTGAGCGTTCTGAGCAGTGTAGATTGTAAAGCGTCCTTGGGTGTCTAGAAAGGCGCTATATAAGTGTAACGATAATGCCGTCATCCTGTAAATGAAGTCACACAAACACACGGCCATCTGACTGCATCCAGGACATTCAGTAAATGTCACTTAGGGAGGTCATGTTGTAAAGTGAAGGATAAATATGTGTAGGAGAGTTTCCAGAACTTAGAAATGGCTTGTGACACGTGTCACCATGGGTTCTTATGGGCTACAGAAGTAGTATGTAATACGTTAACATTGCTGTCTGATTAGAAACACACAGCTCAAAAAGGGAAACTTTCAAGAACAGGAAAAGACTGTATTTCTCTGTCACAGTAAAAATACACCACAGCTAACACAATTTATACCCAGTACAGCTCAGAAATGTTAAAGTATCTTTATTGGGAGCTTGTTCAAAAGTTTCATGTGTAAAACAATGTTCTAAACAGCAAACACTGACTTCCTTTAGTTGACTCCAATGAGCCACGTCCACCTCTGTGTCACCAGAGCCCTGCAGTATATTATTCTACAACACTGCCACTGAGAGAGCTAAACAGAGACCTGGACAGAGAGAACTAGACAGAGACTTGGACAGAGAGCTAGACAGAGACTTGGCCAGAGAGAGCTAGACAAAACCTGGACAGAGAGACAGATACAGACAGACCAGGATAGGTAATTACTAACTGACTAGAGACAGAGGGAAAATACTGACAGACCAGAGGCAGGGAAATGCTAACAGACTAGAGACAAGAAAGGTACAAACAGACAAACCCAATGAGAACACGAAGCATATGGAAGGAACAAACAGAGCAGAGAGATATACGCAGAGAAGTGAATCAAAACGAGGAACAGAATCAAATTGAGGACAAGACAAATGAGCGAATGTGGAATGTCCAACAACCAGGAAGTCACACAAAGGAACTTAAATATACAACCCAGACAAGGGACACCTGGGACAGATAACGAGAGGCAGGACCACAAAGGAGGCACAATGAGAGGGTGGAGCTAAGTAGGACTAGGGCGGAGACAGGAACAATAACAAACAGAGCCATGTGCTAGAGCACGTGGTGGGAAAAACAGACACAGGCCAAGACCAAGGTGTGACACTCAGACAGCGCCGAGGGGGGGATTTGACGGAGAGCTCTAGCAGCCAATGGAGAAACTTGTTAAAGATTTTTCCAGCTTTTCATTGGTCAGTGTGATATTAGCCTGCAAACAGACGGAGGTTAATGCCCACGTTTAACACGTGTTAAAAAAGTGAAAACCCCTTAAAATGGAGATACGTGTTTTTAATCAGCGATGATACATTCACTGCACTGAATTATGTAATGAACATGTTTAGTGTTACAGCCAGTATGTTCTTCTGTGAGGAGGTCCGTTCTGGAATTGAACTCTATTGGTGTTTCAGCCTGTGGTCCCGCCCTCTGTCCAATCACAGTGAAGTTTACACACCACGGGTTGCCAGGTATGACAAACGATAGCAGACATACATGCTGTGCTCCAGCCATGGAAGAGAGCGAGCCAGCAGAAATAACTTTTGATTCTCCTGGACCTGAAAAACCTCAGCATCCTTCTAACAATCCTCATGACCTGAGACGGAGTGTTTGAAAATGTGGATGATGGGACAGGCGTAGAGTGGGTTAATTTCCTCCTGAACAGGTAACAGCAGGTCATGTCTGAAAACACTGTAAAAGTTCAGAGGTCTATATGTGGATTAAAAGTGTAAACCACATGTTTTGTGTGTTTTAAATGAAGAAAGTGAGGAATAAGGGCTGCGTTTCAAAAGTTAGTGTGATCTTCAGCTTTGCATTTAGATGGAACAGAATATTCAAGTAAGAAGATGTAGAATTACTCTCAATATCAGCCTCATAAACCGAGCCATTTAAGGTGGAACTAAACAGTTGGATACTAAAGGCATGTGTTCTGTACATTTAAGGTGGATGAAAAACAAATAATGAAGATAAAATCAGCATCTAGTGATACATTTAATGTGGAAATGGAAAGTGAAATATAAAGCTTATAAAAACAGAAAAAATGACTTTTCACTGTATTTTTTGTTTTTAATTTTCACGAGTGGAGGTAGACATTCCTGTGAAATGATTGACACATTTGTTTTGGCTGAAGATCCGTGTTTCTTAAATACATCTTGAGCCCATTCATGTGGGTTCAGTTTTCCTCACACTGGCAACCTGCGAGAGGTCAGACTACCCTCTCCACTCCACGGGGGGGGGGGGGGGGACCCCTGACCTGTGGCTAAGGGTTTCTGATAAAGTGTCCATCCAGCAGAAGCATCTGTTTGCTCTTTACACTATTTTAAAATAGAGATACGAGGTGTTGTTCCGACAGCAGTGTGAAGGTCACCTTGGAGACGACGACTTCCTTGTGATCCTCCAGCTGCGTGAAGGTGCTGCCTTGTTTTTTTTTTGTTGTTGTTGTTGTTCTTGTAGTTTTGCCCTTCTCATTTGTTTATAATTCCCTCGATTTCCTTTGTTTATCTGTCCTTCACGTGTTGGGGGACGCGGGCAGAATGAAAAGCGAGTGGCGGGACGCTGCTCTCTTTATCGCGAGGCTGGAATTGAATTTCTCTGCGTTTATACCTTTTGACTTTGGGGTTTTTTCTGCTCTGGTTCAGAGCGGCATGTACCGGAATATAGATCAGAGAGAGAGAGAGGAATAAGAGAGAGGAAAGAGAGAAGGGGGAGAGAAAGACAGGGAGAGAGAGAGAGAGAGAGAGAGAGAGAGAGAGGGGAGGGAGGGAGAGAAAAGGGGGACAGAGAGAAAGAAATGGAGGAGGAGGGAGGGGAAAGGGGGAGAGGAGGGAGGAGAGATGGAGGGAAGAAGAGGGGTAAGGGGAATAAGGGAACAAAGATGAAGAGGGGAAAAGGGAGAGACATGTGGGAGAGGGAAAGAAGAAGAGGGGTGAGGGGAGAAAGGGGAAAAGGGGGAAGAGAGAGAGAGAGAGGAGGGAGGGAGAGAAAAGGGGGACAGAGAGAAAGAAATGGAGGAGGAGGGAGGGTAAGGGGAAAGGGGGAGAGGAGGGAGGAGAGATGGAGGGAAGAAGAGTGGTAAGGGGAATAAGGGAACAAAGATGAAAAGGGAGAGAAATGTGGGAGAGGGAAAGAAGAAGAGGGGTAAGGGGAAAAGGGGGAAGAGGGAGATAAATGTGGGAGAGGGAAAGAAGAAGAGGGAGAGAGGGAAGGATAGAGTCAGGAGGAAAGGGAAGCAGGAAAGAGAGGGGGTAGAAAGGAGATGGGAAAGAGAGGTGGGGAAGGGGTTAGTGATGAGGAAAGAAGAAAAAAGTCCCATCAGCCAGAATATGTGACACCTACTGGAACATCACTGTGAGGATTTGGTGGAACTCAGACAAAAGAACCTTCGTAATGTCAGGGGCTGATGATGGACCATTAGATCAGAACCCAAAATCACTTCATCACTCAACAGAACACGGTTCCACTGGTCCACAGCCGAGAGAGAGAGAGAGATAGGGAGGGGGGGAGAGACAGACAGAGAGAGAAGGGAGAGGGAGAGAGAGGGAGGGGGGGGGACAGAGAGAGAGGGGAGAGGAGGGGGGGACAGAGAGGGAGGGGGGGAAAGAGAGACAGAGAGAGAGAGGGGAGAGGGAGGGAGAGAGAGAGAGAGGGAGGGGGGAAGAGAGACAGAGAGAGAGACAGAGAGGGAGGGGGGAAGAGAGACAGAGAGAGAGGGGGGAGAGAGAGAGAGAGAGAGAGCGAGCAGTGGAGGGAAAAGAGAGCGACAGATTGTTTCCATTATTCATCAGCTGATCTCAATGCAGCAGCTCAGCTCCAGCAGGGGGAGGTGTTGGAGAGGCTGATCAACATTCAGGAGTAACACACAGAGGGAGAGAGAGAGAGAGTGGGGGACAAGGGACAGACAAAATGCTGAGAGTGGTGATAGACTGAGAGAGAAGTGGTAACTGAGAGGTGAATGAAAGAGAATTTAGAGTGGGAACATGGACAAAAAAGAAGTTTGAAAGACGGATAAAAATGAGAAAAGGGGGAAATTGGATGGTTCCTACTCAATCAATTTCTCTGTAGTGTCTCATTAATGTATCTGTAGTTTCTCATTAATGTCTCTGTAATGTCTCCATAGTTGGCATGAGATGATGAAAGATGAATTGGGACTGGGAGCTCATTCACTGAGAAGAGAAGAAAAGGGAAAGGAAGAGAAGAGGAGAAGGGGGCGTGAGAGAGAGAGAGAGAGAGAGAGAGAGAGAGAGAGAGAGAGAGAGAGAGAGAGAGAGAGAGAGAGGGGGGGGGGGGTCAGGCAGGGCCAGGGACACAGTGCTGTCTGATAAATGGCAGTAAATGCAATTACTAGTTTTTAAATAAGTACAAACTGTGTGCAATTCCATTAATGAAGTTTCAGCAACATCAGGATCAGGGAGAAACAGGTGAGCCTCATTAGAGCAGCAATAAACCTCTGCAGGAGAACCAGCGGGAGCCCCATGTCTCACAGTGTCAGTCTCACAGTCAGGGGACGAGAAGCGTCTCTTAGTTACAGACCTGTCTCCTGCCTTCGCTATCTAAGCTCTCCGCCCCCAAACTCTGCCACCTCCAGACTGCGCCCCCACGCTCTGCATCCAGACTCCACCTCCAGATCTCAGCGTTCAGACTCAGCCACCAGACTCCGCCTCCAGACTCAACCTCCAAACTCAGACTCCAGACTCTGCCTCCAGACTCATCTTCAGCCTCCACAGTCCACCTCCAGACTCAGCCTCCGCACTCTGCCTCCGCACTCTGCCTCCGCACTCTGCCTCCAGACTCTGCCTCCGCACTCTGCCTCCGCACTCTGCCTCCGCACTCTGCCTCCGCACTCTGCCTCCGCACTCTGCCTCCAGACTCTGCCTCCGCACTCTGCCTCCGCACTCTGCCTCCGCACTCTGCCTCCGCACTCTGCATCCAGACTCAGCCTCCGCACTCTGCATCCAGACTCAGCCTCCGCACTCTGCATCCAGACTCAGCCTCCGCACTCTGCATCCAGACTCAGCCTCCGCACTCTGCATCCAGACTCAGCCTCCGCACTCTGCATCCAGACTCAGCCTCCGCACTCTGCATCCAGACTCAGCCTCCGCACTCTGCATCCAGACTCAGCCTCCAGACTCAGCCTTCACATTCCACATCCAGACTCTGCCTCCAGACTACATCCACACTCTGCATCCACACTCTGCATCCAGACTCTGCCTCAAGACTCCACATTCACACTCTGCCTCAAGACTCCACATTCACACTCTGCCTCCAGACTCTGCCTCAAGACTCAGCCTTCACATTCCACATCCAGACTCTGCCTCCAGACTACATCCACACTCTGCATCCACACTCTGCATCCAGACTCTGCCTCAAGACTCCACATTCACACTCTGCCTCAAGACTCCACATTCACACTCTGCCTCCAGACTCTGCCTCAAGACTCCACATTCACACTCTGCCTCCAGACTCTGCCTCAAGACTCCACATTCACACTCTGCCTCCAGACTCTGCCTCAAGACTCCACATTCACACTCTGCCTCCAGACTCTGCCTCCCAACTCAGCGTTCAGACTCTGCCTCCCAACTCAGCGTTCAGACTCTGCCTCCCAACTCAGCGTTCAGACTCTGCCTCCCAACTCAGCGTTCAGACTCTGCCTCCCAACTCAGCGTTCAGACTCTGCCTCCCAACTCAGCGTTCAGACTCTGCCTCCCAACTCAGCGTTCAGACTCTGCCTCCAGACTGCGCCCCCACGCTCTGCATCCAGACTCCACCTCCAGATCTCAGCGTTCAGACTCAGCCACCAGACTCCGCCTCCAGACTCAACCTCCAAACTCAGACTCCAGACTCTGCCTCCAGACTCATCTTCAGCCTCCACAGTCCACCTCCAGACTCAGCCTCCGCACTCTGCCTCCGCACTCTGCCTCCGCACTCTGCCTCCAGACTCTGCCTCCGCACTCTGCCTCCGCACTCTGCCTCCGCACTCTGCCTCCGCACTCTGCCTCCAGACTCTGCCTCCAGACTCTGCCTCCGCACTCTGCCTCCGCACTCTGCCTCCGCACTCTGCATCCAGACTCAGCCTCCGCACTCTGCATCCAGACTCAGCCTCCGCACTCTGCATCCAGACTCAGCCTCCGCACTCTGCATCCAGACTCAGCCTCCGCACTCTGCATCCAGACTCAGCCTCCGCACTCTGCATCCAGACTCAGCCTCCGCACTCTGCATCCAGACTCAGCCTCCGCACTCTGCATCCAGACTCAGCCTCCAGACTACATCCACACTCTGCATCCACACTCTGCATCCAGACTCTGCCTCAAGACTCCACATTCACACTCTGCCTCAAGACTCCACATTCACACTCTGCCTCCAGACTCTGCCTCAAGACTCAGCCTTCACATTCCACATCCAGACTCTGCCTCCAGACTACATCCACACTCTGCATCCACACTCTGCATCCAGACTCTGCCTCAAGACTCCACATTCACACTCTGCCTCAAGACTCCACATTCACACTCTGCCTCCAGACTCTGCCTCAAGACTCCACATTCACACTCTGCCTCCAGACTCTGCCTCAAGACTCCACATTCACACTCTGCCTCCAGACTCTGCCTCAAGACTCCACATTCACACTCTGCCTCCAGACTCTGCCTCCCAACTCAGCGTTCAGACTCTGCCTCCCAACTCAGCGTTCAGACTCTGCCTCCCAACTCAGCGTTCAGACTCTGCCTCCCAACTCAGCGTTCAGACTCTGCCTCCCAACTCAGCGTTCAGACTCTGCCTCCCAACTCAGCGTTCAGACTCTGCCTCCCAACTCAGCGTTCAGACTCTGCCTCCAGACTCTTCATTTAGACTCTTCATTTAGACTCCTTATCAACACTATACATCCAGACATATAAAAGTGGACTTTAATGGATGAGGTGCAGCTTCCTGTCTCCTCTCAGTGATTTTCCAGGGCTTCCTGGACCCTGAGATGGACAAAGGATCAGATTTCCAGCTGATGGGGTGAAGACAAGGGCACTTTATCTCTCTGTGGAAAACAGTCTGTATCTGGCCTTTAAACAGACAGGAGAGAGAGAGAGCGAGAGAGAGGGAGAGGGGGATGAAGTTGTGGGAAGTGAGGCGTTTGAACACATTCCAGACGAGACATTAGAAAGCTCTTCTCTAAACTCATTACGGCTCACCGAGATGCAAACATCAGCTTAAATCCAATCACTGAGCCGAGGAATGACTTCTCGGCTGAAAGATTACCAGCCTCTGTTTCTCACAGAGCCAGCCACACAAGCTGAACTCCAACCAAGAAGAGTGCAGCTCATTCCTGGGAATATTGCTCACGATTTGCTCACGGATGGCTCATGAGACTTAGTAGTGTGTCTTCTGAAAGTCCACAGGTGATACATCATGAGACAGAACCAGATCAAATGGACGATCTTGTCTCCAGCATCAGAGCTGAGGCAGTTTCTCAGCACATTCTTGGACTCTCTCTCAGGAGAAACATCTGAGCAGAAGGACATACGAGCTACAGTCTCCACCCTCTCTCCATCTGACCTCAGTGTTGTCCAGAGTACACTACAGAGATATTAAAGAGAAACTACACCAATATTATGGGAAACCACATAGATTTAAGTGAGAGCTTACAGAGATATAAATGTGACACTTCCAAAACATTAAGGTGTAATTACAGAGATTTTATGGAGACAATAATGAGATATTAAAGAGACAAAACAAAGATTTTAAGAAGACATTACAGAAGAAATAAGTGATGACACAAAGTACAAGTGACTCTGTGAATCATTGTATTATGTTGTGGATCAGTTCACAAAGAATCCTGTTCATACTCAGTTCTGTAATTATTCTCCATTCATTTGAGGGCAATGAGAAATGACATGGAGTAATGGGAGTGCTTTGCCACTTGGAATGACCTTGTCTCTACTCAGGACCAGATTGTCCATTTTCTCCACTTTGTCTCCTGAGGGAGGCGTGCGAATACAAAAATCTTTAAGAGCAGAGTGGATGAGACGAGAGAAGCATATTGTCCCTGGCTTCAACAAATAAACTCAGGCCTCTCACTCTGTTTCTCGCAGGGAGCAGTATACACTTCGCAAATATGAGACTGAGCGATAGCTGAGCTCATACGGAGCCAACATGATGGGATCTCTCTTCTACTTTAAGGAAGTCCACCTGCTCCTGAGTGTGGAGATTTAAAGGAGCTTTACACCAGATGGGTTCATGTTTATATTAAATGTGAGATTGTGTGTGAAATTCATTTATTCATCTTATATAAGCACTTCATCCTAACATCAGAGTGAGAAAATGAGCATTACACACTCACTCTGTCACTCACTCACTCACACACAGTCTTACACACACACACACATTCACACACCCACACACTCACACACAGTCTCACACATACACACACACTCACCCATCACTCATTCACACAGTCTCACACACACACACACACACTCACTCACTCACTCACAAACACACACACACACACACACACACACACATCTGAGCTTTACACCAGATGGGTTCATGTTTATATTAAATGTGAGATTGTGTGTGAAATTCATTTATTCATCTCATATAAGCACTTCATCCTAACTTCACAGTGAGAAAATGAGCATTACACACTCACTCTGTCACTCACTCACTCACACACAGTCTTACACACACACACACATTCACACACCCACACACTCACACACAGTCTCACACATACACACACACTCACCCATCACTCATTCACACAGTCTCACACACACACACACTCACTCACAAACACACACACACACACACACACACACACACATCTGAGCTTTACACCAGATGGGTTCATGTTTATATTAAATGTGAGATTGTGTGTGAAATTCATTTATTCATCTCATATAAGCACTTCATCCTAACTTCACAGTGAGAAAATGAGCATTACACACTCACTCTGTCACTCACTCACTCACACACAGTCTTACACACACACACACACACATTCACACACCCACACACTCACACACAGTCTCACACATACACACACACTCACCCATCACTCATTCACACAGTCTCACACACACACACACACTCACTCACTCACTCACTCACAAACACACACACACACACACACACACACATCTGAGCTTTACACCAGATGGGTTCATGTTTATATTAAATGTGAGATTGTGTGTGAAATTCATTTATTCATCTCATATAAGCACTTCATCCTAACTTCACAGTGAGAACATGAACATTACACACTCACCCAGTCACTCACTCACTCACACACACACACACACAGACCATACACTCTACTGCTTTGATGATAACGTTAAGGTGGAGCCAGGGGACATCAAAGTCCCATGGAGGTCTTTTCTCAGTGGGAGATTTGGACGACGCTCTAATCCCCGCAGCGCCCCTGAGATCAGACAGAACTGATACATGTCACTAACACCGAGGAGTCTGATCTCACACTGAGTCAGATCTCCCCCGCAGCTCAGAACTCACAGCTCCTCCATCGTTATTCCACCTTAACCCTGCATTTAAGGTGTCACACAAAATAATTTCACCTTAAATACCACACCTATAACATCACACAGTGATTCCACCTTAAGGCTGCTTTTATAATGTTGCACATATTTGTTCCACCTTAAATCCCATGTATTATGTGTCATGTAGTCATTCCACTTTAATGACACTCACCCAGTCACTCACTCACTCAGCTTCACACACTCATCCAGTCACTCACACACTCACCCAATCACTCACTCACTCAGCTTTACACACTCACCAAGTCACTCACTCAGCTTCACACACTCACCCAGTCACTTACTCACTCAGCTTCACACACTCACCCAATCACTCACTCACTCAGCTTTACACACTCACCAAGTCACTCACCCAGTCACTCACACACTCACCAAGTCACTCACTCACTCAGCTTCACACACTCAACAAGTCACTCACACACTCACCCAGTCACTCACTCACTCAGCTTTACACACTCACCAAGTCACTCACCCAGTCACTCACTCACTTAGCTTTACACACTCACCAAGTCACTCACCCAGTCACTCACTCACTCAGCTTCACACACTCACCAAGTCACTCACTCAGCTTCACACACTCACCCAGTCACTTACTCAGCTTTACACAATTCTTCTTCTCCTTCTCATTCTCCTTCTTCTCCTCCTTCGCATTCTTCTTCTCCCACTTCTCATTTTTCTTCTTCATTTCATTCTCCATCCTTTCCTCATTCTTGTTTGTCATCCTCATCTTTTTCTTAAACTGGGTTTTACAAGTGTTGGTCACTTTGGAGGTGTTTTTAGAGCAGTGTGTGTGTGTGTGTGTGTTTGGGGGGTGGTCACATGGGAGATATCTGGGGGAGTTTTGAATGATAAATTTTCCTCCCTCCCTCTGCCCCCTCCTTATGCGACAAAGTCTCCCTCTTTCTCCAAACGTGATCTGAGCTGTGTTTCCTCACAGAGTCAGAGAGAGATAGAGATCGGATATCTGAATATTGCTGAGAGTCTGATCTCAGGCCATTGTCCGCAGATGAAGTTATCTCCATCTGTGCTAAAGCCTCTCTGCCTCTCGTTTAAATTCTGTGGCGTATTCCAGCTGTTGGCCGTCAGCCTCTGGATCTGGACGCGTTTACGTCCACTGTCTCTGTCTCCGGAGCCTGGAGTTTCTCCCAGAAGCTTGGGACGAAGGATGTGCTCTTCCTGAGCATCTCAGAGGAGAGGAAAGACTTTCTGGGACTTTTATTTTTGACAGAGCAGTCAAACCCGAGCCGTTCCTCTGCTGCTAATGATGTGGGGGATGGAGCTAAGAATAAAAGTCCTCCTTCATGTCACTGAGTTTATTATAAACTCCATAAAGCACTTACAGTTCCTCTACAGTGCACCATCTGCCAGAAGTTCTGGGAGCCTTCAGTGTCGCTGTGTATTACCATACCTCAGTTCCACTGCTCCACAGCCCAACACTGGGGCTTCATACCCCTCCAGCCCATGACCTTCATTGGTGTGTGTGAGCTTAAATATCCTTTTAGGAGGCAGATGTTTGCTTCCTATTCTGAGCCGATGTATTCAAACGTATATTTCCATCTTAAACGTGTTGGTTTACAAAGCTAATGTGTTATTTGTCTGCTTCTTGTTTGAATTTCATCTTCCACCTTAAAAAGGCAACTCTGCGAGGCTGGCTTTATACTTTTAATCCACACATATGCATCTTTACTTTACCAAGTAAATTCTAGCTCACAAACAAAAACAAACTGATGAAAGGGGGTGTGGCAGAATAAGACGAATACAACACCAACTTCCAGCTACTGATCTTACTTGTGGGCAACTGTAGTTCTCTCTCATTTGTTCATGCTCAGAAGCTCAACATCTTTTAAGGTGGAGCGGTGTGTGAGTAAAAAGCGACTGTATCTTTTAAGGTGGAGCGGTGTGTGTGAGTAAGTAGCAACTGTATCTTTTAAGGTGGTGCGGTGTGTGAGAGTAAGAAGCAACTGTATCTTTTAAGGTGGAGCGGTGCATGTGAGTAAGAAGCGACTGTATCTTTTAATGTGGAGTGGTGCGTGTGAGTAAAAAGCAACTGTATCATTTAAGGTGGAGCGGTGCGTGTGAGTAAGAAGCGACTGTATCTTTTAAGGTGGAGCGGTGCATGTGAGTAAGAAGCGACTGCATCTTTTAATGTGGAGTGGTGCGTGTGAGTAAAAAGCGACTGTATCATTTAAGGTGGAGCGGTGTGTGTGAGTAAGAAGCGACTGTATCTTTTAATGTGGAGCGGTGCATGTGAGTAAGAAGCGACTGTATCTTTTAAGGTGGAGCGGTGTGTGTGAGTAAGAAGCGACTGTATCTTTTAATGTCGAGCGGTGTGTGTGAGTAAGAAGCTACTGTATCTTTTAAGGTGGAACGGTGTGTGTGAGTAAGAAGCGACTGTATCTTTTAAGGTGGTACAGTAATAAAGCAGTACAGTACAGTAAAAGGTGGTACAGTAATAAAGTGTTTATTCACTGTTTGAATTCTCACAGAAACTCATGTATAACTCGAGCTGTTTAGTTTTGTAGCACTTTCACTCTGTGTTTACTTTCATGCAGATAGCGCTCTCCTGAATTTAGAGTCAGTTCCACCTTAAGTAATGTAACTGTAACAGCAAAAATAAGTCAGTTTTACCCCCCTATGGAGCAGAAATAGAGCAACATCCTCATCTCGGTTGGTGCTTTTCAGCGTTTGTAGTCTCTCCGTTGTCTAAAAACCTCCAGATGGCGTTTCTCTGCCGTGAGCAGAGAGAGAGAAAGCCTAGCACCGGACCCAGACACTTTGTTTTTTTACCCATTTACAGACAATTCCAGAGCAAACCGACTGCAGAGCAGCACATTATGACATGATGACTGTCTCCTGTCGGTCCTGCACCTTCTCAGAAACTAAACACTACGTGTACATAAAGTGCAGTACACACGTAAACAGTAGGGGGCAGTGCAGGCCATCAGCAGCATCACAATCCAGTTAAGATTTAATAAAAGATGTTGTGTCCAAACAGTGCCATATTCACTATATAGTGCACTATACTGGGATTTGACCATTTTGTAGTAGTGTCCGAATATATAGTGGACACAAATCATTGCACAGAAACAATCCCATAATGCACCACAAAAGGTAGTGGTGACTTTAGCTGACTCTAGCTGACTTTAGTGAATAGTGGATTCCCATAATGCACTGGGCTGTTTGTTAAAACCCGCATGACTTAGTGTCTGAAATCGCTCACTACCCTCCTGAACTCAGTTCATTATAACAGCACACTCTATAGTGAGAAACTTGGCACTGTTTCCAAGCTAAGTCCCAATTACCCACACCTTTCTCTGGTCTGCCCTCTAGTGGAAGCCTCCAGTTACAAGTGTAGCACACTGGCCACGAACGCACGGACAATCAGAAGAATATTTCTCACCCAACGAGCTCCTGTGCTGTACCTGCTGGTCTCTCAGGAGTGAGACAGACGGTAGTGAGGACGTCACTGTTTCTCTTTGTTCAGTGTTATCGGACATGTCTCAGTGATTGGGAACAGCAGGAAAAGAAGGTGAAATGCTCCTCCTGTTTACTCCTGGTCTGGTTCTGTGGTTTCGCTGACTGTGTGTCGGTGTGAACTCAGTGGACCTCGGTGCCCATCAGTTCATCGGTCGTCATTTAAGGAAGTGAATATCAAATTTAATCAGGATGTGGCGAGTGCTCTGCTGACCTCAGACAGCTTTAACATCATTAACCTCAGTGAGAGGAGCCGTAATGCAGTCGTATCTGTCTGTTCTCCCTCGCATTACCTCCTTTAATAACTCCATTCCACTCACAGAATCTAATCAGGGCTCGATTACACTCCCGGAACAGACTCCACGCGTCTCTGACATCACTCCAACACCTATTTAATGCAGAGTTACTTTAATCTTCATTAATGCTGCATGGGGGACATGTCACTTTCAGGGTTAATGTAGGGGGCGATATTGTATAGAGTCACGCGGCAGAGCCTGCCACCAGAGGGCGACACCAGCGGTGCTCTAGAATGGCGTTCTCTAAAAACTTAGTTCTGGAGTATCTCCATTCCATTGTCCGTTCTGGTTTTCCAGAAATTCACTGGAATACACACAAACATAAACTGTGTGAATTTTTCAATTGAAAGTTACATATTAATACACATTTTACAGTTATATTTAGTACACATTGTATAAATAACATTTATATTTAGTACACGTTTACACGTTGTAAGAATGACACTATATATATATATATATATATATAGTGGTGGGAACAAACCTGGAGGGTTCAGTAGAGAGTGCCGGTGTACATGTGTTATCACTCACATTAAGGGGCTGAGGGCCATCAGACTCTCACAGCAATGTTCCAGATTGGAAACTGTTTCTTTAATGAAAAGGAAAAAAACTCTAGGTGAAAGTCCCTGAAGGAGAGAGAGAGAGAGAGAGAGAGAGAGAGAGAGAGAGAGAGATGTTGTGTGTGTGTATGTGTGTGTGTGTTCTTCAGTCTAAATCTGGACCAGCCTCTTCTCCTCAAAGAGCATGGCACTTTTAAGGCGACAGTTTTAAGGTGGCTTTAAAGGCCGGTGTGAGTGTGAATCTCCCAGAGACAGAAAGAACACGAGAAAGCACTCACCTGAGAGAGAGAGAGCTGTCTCCGCCCTCAGACACCTCCATCCAATGAAGTCACTCTCCTCTCTTTCAGACGCTCCCCGGTTTACACTCGCCTCTCTTTAAGACTCTCCCCGGTCTACACTCTCCTCTCTTTCAGACTCTCCCCGGTCTACACTCTCCTCTCTTTCAGACTCTCCCCGGTCTACACTCTCCTCTCTTTCAAACTCTCATCAGTCTACACTCTCCTCTCTTTCAAACTCTCATCAGACTACACTCTCCTCTCTTTCAGACTCTCATCAGTCTACACTCTCTTCTCTTTTAGACTCTCCCCGGTGTACACTCTCCTCTCTTTCAGACTTTCACCGGTCTACACTCTCCTCTCTTTCAGACTCTCATCGGTCTACACTCTCCTCTCTTTCAGACTTTCACCGGTCTACACTCTCCTCTCTTTCAGACTCTCATCGGTCTACACTCTCCTCTCTTTCAGACTCTCATCAGTCTACACTCTCTTCTCTTTTAGACTCTCCCCGGTGTACACTCTCCTCTCTTTCAGACTTTCACCGGTCTACACTCTCCTCTCTTTCAGACTCTCATCAGTCTACACTCTCCTCTCTTTCAGACTTTCACCGGTCTACACTCTCCTCTCTTTCAGACTCTCATCGGTCTACACTCTCCTCTCTTTCAGACTCTCATCGGTCTACACTCTCCTCTCTTTCAGACTCTCCCCGATCTACACTCTCCTCTCTTTCAGACTCTCATCGGTCTACACTCTCCTCTCTTTCAGACTCTCATCGGTCTACACTCTCTTCTCTTTCAGACTCTCCCCGGTCTACACTCTCTTCTCTTTCAGACTCTCCCCGGTCTACACTCTCCTCTCTTTCAGACTCTCATCGGTCTACACTTTCTTCTCCTTCAGACTCTCCCCGGTCTACACTCTCTTCTCTTTCAGACTCTCCCCGGTCTACACTCTCCTCTCTTTCAGACTCTCCCTGGTCTACACTCACCACTCTTTCAGACTCTCATCGGTCTACACTCTCCTTTCTTTCAGACTCTCATCGGTCTACACTCACCACTCTTTCAGACTCTCCCTGGTCTACACTCTCCTCTCTTTCAGACTCTCATCGGTCTACACTCTCTTCTCTTTCAGACTCTCATCGGTCTACACTCTCCTCTCTTTCAGACTCTCATCGGTCTACACTCTCCTCTCTTTCAGACTCTCATCGGTCTACACTCTCTTCTCTTTCAGACTCTCCCTGGTCTACACTCTCTTCTCTTTCAGACTCTCATCGGTCTACACTCTCCTCTCTTTCAGACTCTCATCGGTCTACACTCTCCTCTCTTTCAGACTCTCATCGGTCTACACTCTCTTCTCTTTCAGACTCTCCCCGGTCTACACTCTCCTCTCTTTCAGACTCTCCCCGGTCTACACTCTCTTCTCTTTCAGACTCTCCCTGGTCTACACTCTCCTCTCTTTCAGACTCTCCCTGGTCTACACTCTCCTCTCTTTCAGACTCTCATCGGTCTACACTCTCCTCTCTTTCAGACTCTCATCGGTCTACACTCTCTTCTCTTTCAGACTCTCCCTGGTCTACACTCTCTTCTCTTTCAGACTCTCCCTGGTCTACACTCTCTTCTCTTTCAGACTCTCCCTGGTCTACACTCTCTTCTCTTTCAGACTTTCCCTGGTCTACACTCTCTTCTCTTTCAGACTCTCCCTGGTCTACACTCTCTTCTCTTTCAGACTCTCCCTGGTCTACACTCTCTTCTCTTTCAGACTCTCCCTGGTCTACACTCTCTTCTCTTTCAGACTCTCCCTGGTCTACACTCTCTTCTCTTTCAGACTCTCCCTGGTCTACACTCTCTTCTCTTTCAGACTCTCCCTGGTCTACACTCTCTTCTCTTTCAGACTCTCCCTGGTCTACACTCTCTTCTCTTTCAGACTTTCCCTGGTCTACACTCTCCTCTCTTTCAGACTCTCATCGGTCTACACTTTCCTCTCTTTCAGACTCTCATCGGTCTACACTCTCCTCTCTTTCAGACTCTCATCGGTCTACACTCTCTTCTCTTTCAGACTCTCCCCGGTCTACACTCTCTTCTCTTTCAGACTCTCCCCGGTCTACACTCTCCTCTCTT
The DNA here is from genome assembly GCF_029633855.1 of Hoplias malabaricus. Lineage (NCBI taxonomy): Eukaryota > Metazoa > Chordata > Actinopteri > Characiformes > Erythrinidae > Hoplias > Hoplias malabaricus. The sequence goes on from NC_089814.1 coordinate 2,925,008, forward strand.
TCAGACTCTCATCGGTCTACACTTTCTTCTCTTTCAGACTCTCCCCGGTCTACACTCTCTTCTCTTTCAGACTCTCCCCGGTCTACACTCTCCTCTCTTTCAGACTCTCCCTGGTCTACACTCACCACTCTTTCAGACTCTCATCGGTCTACACTCTCCTTTCTTTCAGACTCTCATCGGTCTACACTCACCACTTTTTCAGACTCTCCCTGGTCTACACTCTCCTCTCTTTCAGACTCTCATCGGTCTACACTCTCTTCTCTTTCAGACTCTCCCCGGTCTACACTCTCCTCTCTTTCAGACTCTCCCTGGTCTACACTCACCACTCTTTCAGACTCTCATCGGTCTACACTCTCCTTTCTTTCAGACTCTCATCGGTCTACACTCACCACTCTTTCAGACTCTCCCTGGTCTACACTCTCCTCTCTTTCAGACTCTCATCGGTCTACACTCTCTTCTCTTTCAGACTCTCATCGGTCTACACTCTCCTCTCTTTCAGACTCTCATCGGTCTACACTCTCCTCTCTTTCAGACTCTCATCGGTCTACACTCTCTTCTCTTTCAGACTCTCCCTGGTCTACACTCTCTTCTCTTTCAGACTCTCATCGGTCAACACTCTCCTCTCTTTCAGACTCTCATCGGTCTACACTCTCCTCTCTTTCAGACTCTCATCGGTCTACACTTTCTTCTCTTTCAGACTCTCCCCGGTCTACACTCTCCTCTCTTTCAGACTCTCCCCGGTCTACACTCTCCTCTCTTTCAGACTCTCCCTGGTCTACACTCTCCTCTCTTTCAGACTCTCCCTGGTCTACACTCTCCTCTCTTTCAGACTCTCATCGGTCTACACTCTCCTCTCTTTCAGACTCTCATCGGTCTACACTCTCTTCTCTTTCAGACTCTCCCTGGTCTACACTCTCTTCTCTTTCAGACTATCCCCGGTCTACACTCTCTTCTCTTTCAGACTCTCCCTGCTCTACACTCTCCTCTCTTTCAGACTCTCCCTGGTCTACACTCTCTTCTCTTTCAGACTCTCCCTGCTCTACACTCTCCTCTTTCAGACTCTCCCTGGTCTACACTCTCCTCTCTTTCAGACTCTCATCGGTCTACACTCTCCTCTCTTTCAGACTCTCATTGGTCTACACTTTCTTCTCTTTCAGACTCTCCCCGGTCTACACTCTCTTCTCTTTCAGACTCTCCCCGGTCTACACTCTCCTCTCTTTCAGACTCTCATTGGTCTACACTTTCTTCTCTTTCAGACTCTCCCCGGTCTACACTCTCCTCTCTTTCAGACTCTCCCTGGTCTACACTCTCCTCTCTTTCAGACTCTCCCTGGTCTACACTCTCCTTTCTTTCAGACTCTCCCTGGTCTACACTCTCTTCTCTTTCAGACTCTTCCCGCTCTACACTCTCCTCTCTTTCAGACTCTCCCCGGTCTACACTCTCCTCTCTTAAGACTCTCCCTGGTCTACACTCCCCTCTCTTTCAGACTCTCCCCGGTCTACACTCTCCTCTCTTTCAGACTCTTCCCGGTCTACACTCTCCTCTCTTTCAGACTCTCCCCGGTGTACACTCTCCTCTCTTTCAGACTCTCCCCGGTGTACACTCTCCTCTCTTTCAGACTCTCCCCGGTCTACACTCTCCTCTCTTTCAGACTCTCCCCAGTCTACACTCTCCTCTCTTTCAGACTCTCCCCGGTCTACACTCTCCTCTCTTTCAGACTCTCCCCGGTCTACACTCTCCCCGGTCTACACTCTCCTCGGTCTACACTCTCCTCTCTATCAGACTCTCCCTGCTCTACACTCTCCTTTCTTCAGACTCTCACACAGATGTTTAACCCTTTGGCACCTGATATCTCTGCTGTTGGACATGTCATCTGAGGGCCACACCTGAAGCAGGTGAAGGACCCATCTCTGTTCCTGTACAGAGCAGAGCAGTGTGTCACAGCTGGAAACACTCTCCAGATGTGCATCCAAGAAGGCCAGGACCACATAGACCTGTCCTTTCATTGACCAACCTTTAAACAGGCCACACACAGACACACACACACACACGCGCGCACACACACACACACACACACTCACGCACACACACATACAAACACACACACACACAAACACACACAGACACAGACACACACACACACAAACGTTTACCATCCATAGAGTTTTACGTTTGGATGAGGTGGATGACCATTCAGCATGTGACACAGCGCCCCCCAGAGCCACGGACTGGAGCCGCAACCACAGGATTTTACTCTCCACGCTTCAGGACCCCTCTGTTTTTACACCAGCACTCCCTGGGGTCTAATTTTACAATGAGTGTAGATTACCGAACACACACAGCACTGAGCAAAAGTCAGAGACCACACAGCGGTCTACATTCCTCTCAAAACATTAAGAACAAGCTCCACACACAGAAACATCGCAGGCGCCCCACACACGTAAATTAAATCAAGCTTTTATTTAAAGTGAGATTTTGATGTAAACAGCTGTAAACTAGTCTCTGATCAAAGCAAACACCCGCTCAAACACGCACCCCTTTTCAGGAGCTGATGCCATCTGAAGTTTATTTGTAAAAGAGTAGAGAATGGAAACCTGATTGGTTTTGTATTTATTGCTTTATGAAGACCCACTCACTGCCTGAGTTAGAAACACAGGATTAAACGAGTGTTTCTGATTCTGCTCCACTTCTGACGTCAAGAGCAGAGACTTTGGAATGGCCCCGCCCCCTCGTCTGAGTCTGTCCAATTACAGCGCTGGACCCATGTTTATGTGAGAGCACAAAGATGAGGTTAAAGGCAGGAAAACAGGCACAAGGCACTTCACTCTCAGCTTCTCCAGGTGTGTGTGTGTGTGTGTTTGTTTCTAGGGATGAGTTAAATTCAGGGACTCAATTTACCAAAGGGATGCATGGAAGTATCACTCCTCCTTCTTCTTTCTATTTCTCTACTTCTCCTTTTTCCTTTTCTTCTTTCTGTTTCTACTTCTTCTTCTCCCTGTTTTCTCCCTAAAGCCGGAGACAGATTGAGGTCAGCAGTGAGTCACAGTTTTATATTATTTTGTTATTTATGTTTTATTTATACATTTTCCCACTCAGTGAACGCAGGTGCTGTCCTTAATCCCCAAACTAGAGCTCAGCCACATCTGGAGCACTTCGTCTCCTCAGAACAGCTGGAAGTAGACAGTATCTCTGATCCGGTCTCTGCAGGACAGGGTCCAGACCATGACCTCATCAGAGTGATGGACCCCTCGGAGCTGCTGGAGGCACCAGGAGTCCATGCCGTTCCTCATGTATTTTTAATGTGCTTCCTCAAGGAGGTGCTGTGATAAGGGCTATTTTCAGAGGAGGTGTTCCTGCTAGACCATTTTCCTTTGGGTGAAGAACAGTACGCAGGGGTCTCAGGACCACACTGCCCAGACCAACAGACTGGCTTTGATACTGCTGAAGCTTAATTTACCTCCTGTTTGAATTAACTCAGTCTTACTTAAAGGCAGTGTTCGGGATATAAAAGTCAGAGATCGCACTAACTCACACCCACTGCTCCACGTTATAAGATACAGTCGCTTCTTACTCACACACACCGCTCCACCTTAAAAAATGCAGTCGCTTCTTACTCACACACACACCGCACCACCTTAAAAAATACAGTCGCTTCTTACTCACACACACCGCTCCACCTTAAAAGATATAGTCGCTTCTTACTCACACACACACCGCTCCACATTAAAAGATGCAGTCGCTTCTTACTCTCACACACCGCACCACATAAAAAAGATACAGTCGCTTCTTACTCTCACACACCGCACCACCTTAAAAGATACAGTCGCTTCTTACTCTCACACACCGCACCACCTTAAAATATACAGTCGCTTCTTACTCTCACACACCGCACCACCTTTAAAGATGCAGTCGCTTCTTACTCACACACACAACGCTCCACCTTAAAAGATACAGTCACTTCTTACTCACACACACCGCTCCACATTAAAAGATACAGTCGCTTCTTACTCACACACACCGCTCCACCTTAAAAGATACAGTCGCTTCTTACTCACACACACCGCTCCACCTTAAAAGATACAGTCGCTTCTTACTCACACAAACCGCTCCACATTAAAAGATACAGTCGCTTCTTACTCACACACACCGCTCTACGTTATAAGATACAGTCACTTCTTACTCTCACACACCGCTCCACCTTAAAAGATGCAGTCGCTTCTTACTCACACACACTGCTCCACGTTAAAAGATACAGTCGCTTCTTACTCACACACACTGCTCCACCTTAAAAGATACAGTCGCTTCAAACTCACACACACCACTCTACCTTAAAAGATACAGTTGCTTCTTACTCACACACACCGCTCTACCTTAAAAGATACAGTGACTTATTACTCTCACACACCACACCACCTTAAAAGATACAGTCACTTCTTACTCTCACACACCGCACCACCTTAAGAGATACAGTTGCTTCTTACTCTCACACACCGCACCACCTTAAGAGATACAGTTGCTTCTTACTCTCACACACCGCACCACCTTAAAAGATACAGTCACTTCTTACTCTCACACACCGCTCCACCTTAAAAGATGCAGTCGCTTCTTACTCACACACACGGCTCAACATTAAAAGATACAGTCGCTTCTTACTCACACACACTGCTCCACCTTAAAAGATACAGTCGCTTCAAACTCACACACACCACTATACCTTAAAAGATACAGTCGCTTCTTACTCACACACACCGCACCACCTTTAAAGATGCAGTCGCTTCTTACTCTCACACACCGCTCCACCTTAAAAGATACAGCCGCGTCTTACTCACACACACACATCTCCACCGTAAAAGATACAGTCGCTTCTTACTCACACACACCGCTCCACATTAAAAGATACAGTCGCTTCTTACTCTCAAACACCGCACCACCTTTAAAGATACAGTCGCTTCTTGCTCACACACACCGCTCTACCTTAAAAGATACAGTAACTTATTACTCTCACACACCACACCACCTTAAAAGATACAGTCGCTTCTTACTCTCACACACCGCACCACCTTAAGAGATACAGTTGTTTCTTACTCTCACACTCCGCACCACCTTAAAAGATGCAGTCGCTTCTTACTCACACACACGGCTCAACATTAAAAGATATAGTCGCTTCTTATTCACACACACTGCTCCACATTAAAAGATACAGTCGCTTCTTACTCACACACACTGCTCCACCTTAAAAGATACAGTCGCTTCAAACTCACACACACCACTCTACCTTAAAAGATACAGTCGCTTCTTACTCACACACACTGCTCCACCTTAAAAGATACAGTCACTTCAAACTCACACACACCACTCTACCTTAAAAGATACAGTCGCTTCTTACTCACACACACCGCACCACCTTTAAAGATGCAGTCGCTTCTTACTCTCACACACCACTCTACCTTAAAAGATACAGTCGCGTCTTACTCACACACACACCTCTCCACCTTAAAAGATACAGTCGCTTCTTACTCACACACACCGCTCCACATTAAAAGATACAGTCGCTTCTTACTCTCAAACACCGCACCACCTTAAAAGATACAGTCGCTTCTTGCTCACACACACCACTCCACCTTAAAAGATACAGTCGCTTCTTACTCACACACACCGCTCCACCTTAAAAGATACAGTCGCTTCTTACTCACACACTGCTCCACCTTAAAAGATACAGTCGCTTCTTACTCTCAAACACTGCACCACCTTAAAAGATACAGTCGCTTCTTACTCACACACACACCGCTCCACATTAAAAGATACAGTCTCTTCTTACTCTCACACACCGCACCAGCTTAAAAGATACAGTCTCTTCTTACTCTCACACACCACTCCACCTTAAAAGATACAGTTGCTTCTTACTCACACACACCGCTCTACCTTAAAAGATACAGTCACTTATTACTCTCACACACCACACCACCTTAAAAGATACAGTCGCTTCTTACTCTCACACACCGCACCACCTTAAGAGATACAGTTGCTTCTTACTCTCACACACCGCTCCACCTTAAAAGATGCAGTCGCTTCTTACTCACACACACGGCTCAACATTAAAAGATATAGTCGCTTCTTATTCACACACACTGCTCCACATTAAAAGATACAGTCGCTTCTTACTCACACACACTGCTCCACCTTAAAAGATACAGTCGCTTCAAACTCACACACACCACTCTACCTTAAAAGATACAGTCGCTTCTTACTCACACACACCGCTCTACCTTAAAAGATACAGTAACTTATTACTCTCACACACCACACACCACCTTAAAAGATACAGTCGCTTCTTACTCTCACACACCGCACCACCTTAAGAGATACAGTTGCTTCTTACTCTCACACACCGCACCACCTTAAAAGACACAGTCACTTCTTACTCTCACACACCGCTCCACATTAAAAGATGCAGTCGCTTCTTATTCACACACACTGCCCACATTAAAAGATACAGTCGCTTCTTACTCACACGCACTGCTCCACCTTAAAAGATACAGTCGCTTCAAACTCACACACACCACTCTACCTTAAAAGATACAGTCGCTTCTTACTCACACACACCGCACCACCTTTAAAGATGCAGTCGCTTCTTACTCTCACACACCGCTCCACCTTAAAAGATACAGTCGCGTCTTACTCACACACACACCTCTCCACCTTAAAAGATACAGTCGCTTCTTACTCACACACACCGCTCCACATTAAAAGATACAGTCGCTTCTTACTCTCAAACACCGCACCACCTTAAAAGATACAGTCACTTCTTGCTCACACACACCACTCCACCTTAAAAGATACAGTCGCTTCTTACTCACACACACCGCTCCACCTTAAAAGATACAGTCGCTTCTTACTCACACACTGCTCCACATTAAAAGATACAGTCGCTTCTTACTCTCAAACACTGCACCACCTTAAAAGATACAGTCGCTTCTTACTCACACACACCGCTCCACCTTAAAAGATACAGTCTCTTCTTACTCTCACACACCACTCCACCTTAAAAGATACAGTTGCTTCTTACTCACACACACCGCTCTACCTTAAAAGATACAGTCACTTATTACTCTCACACACCACACCACCTTAAAAGATACAGTCACTTCTTACTCACACACACCGCTCCACCTTAAGAGATACAGTTGCTTCTTACTCTCACACACCGCACCACTTTAAAATATATAGTCGCTTCTTACTCTCACACACAGCACCACCTTAAAAGATACAGTCACTTCTTATTCACACACACCGCTTCACTTTAAAAGCAGTGGCGATTGCTCTAAGACTGCAAGGGAAGCTCAGCTTCCCCTAAAATGTAAAAAAATAAGCGATCAAATATATAATGTTTTGTGTACATGTCATTGAATAAATATGCACTACAACGGACTCAACTTTTGAACCAGCTTCTTAACACCGGTAAAGACGTGGCTTTATTCTCAATCATTCCCTTCACGGTCCTTTAAACAGTGTAGATGCTGAACGTCCACAGAGTTCAATAGCGAAGCAGCGAAGTGCATCGAAACAAGACGAGTCATTGGATAAATGCTGGGCTTTGTCCCACCCATCAGACGCTCAGCATCACTGGGGGTCTATGAGGCAGTGGGCTGGCCTCGGCTGGCCCGGATGCTCAGCTTCTGCATGATGATTGGATGATCTGTCTGAGGCTAAATCCCTTTTTGATTGACAGCGAAATGAGCGAATCAGCGATCCTTTGGTGTAAAGATCCGTGGGAGCACAGGCGGACTAGAATTTACGTATAAATAAACCGACACATTTTATGATGTAGGCCGAAATTGAGCTTCCCCTCCTTGAAAGACCAGCATCCGCTCCACCTTAAAAGATACAGTCGCTTCTTACTCACACACACTGCTCCACATTAAAAGATACAGTCGCTTCTTACTCACACACACCTCTCCACCTTAAAAGATACAGTCGCTTCTTACTCACACACACCGCTCCACCTTAAAAGACACAGCACTTCTGAATTAACACAAACAGCAGTTTCCTTTGTTGTGAGAGCTGTAGTTCCCCAGAGTGCCTTTAACTCTCTGGTTCTGCAATGTCAACACACTGGACCAGCTGCACATGAGCCCGAGCTGTCAGAGTCTGTCAAAGAGAAGGCAGTGAAGGGGAACACACTCCTGATTAATGTTTAGTTCAGACA